>NC_048274.1:14222737-14464569 GCF_009762535.1 Notolabrus celidotus | reverse complement strand
GTTTATGTGTTTGGCCTGTTCTCAATTATGTTTCGGTGAGAACTAATGTGCAAAGATCACTGACAAGATTGTACTTTCAGCTGAGCTGGTAATCTGTCCACTATCATCCCAGGAGAGTCTAGAGTCATGCTAAAGAGGTCTACTTGGAGGCTTATCTATTGTGCCGTCATGATTGCTAAAAACTAGAGCTGATAATGGTGTAACTTTATTAGTCGTAGGAGATAAACTGAAGTCTCTGACAATTTGAATTAGGATGATATGATGCCTTATAAGAGGTCAGGCACCATCAAAGCTTTTACAATTCCTCCTGAAAGAAACCTTCATGTTGAAGGAAAACAATTAAAACACACACAGCACTCGTTGAGACATTAACAACAAAATAAAAATGGACACTGCAAGTCAACCCAAAGCTGGCATGGCTTCAAAATTATCAATGTATGACCTTCGCAAAGACTTGGGATACCAAAAAATATCACTAACATGTTCAAAGTATTTGAAAACACACAGTGGTATAAACTCGTTCCTTGGTCTGCTATAAATCTGTATTTGAAATGTCCATCTTCTTCATTATCCGGAGACTATTTACACCAATGTGCGCTATTTGGAGGTTCCTCACAACACATGCGTTATACACATTGCTGCTCCTCCAACACACCACCGTAGTCCAGTTGAAGCACAATGTAAACCTGAATACCAATGATAGATGTGAAATACAGTCTGGTCACATTTGAATTTAAGTTCTACATTAGGATCCCTGTAAATGGTTTTACAGGAGGGCTTGGTTCGCAGTTGGATATAACAGATGTTTATAAATGATCTGCAGAGAAGTTATCTGCTGTTCCCTGAGGAATGCGTTAGGACTGCAACACGTCTGAGCACTCAACACCTAACATGGTGTGTCCTAGATTATTTGGTTTCCCATTAACTGCTCCAATGTTCTGCCTAGCTGCACGGGTTTATCCTGCGTGTGTCCTGATTGTAAATGCAACTAAAGTAGCCCTGGAGGTACAGTCATACAGCCAGGACAGCAGGAGGGGAACAGAAGGAAGGCAGAGTTTTCAGGGAAATGTGCTTTTATACAAACAGCTCATATACGTGCATGTGTGCGAGATAAAATCAGAGGCCCACATAAAGAGGAGTAATAACAGGGCATGCAGCTTAGAGTAAGAGCCCATTTGTTTGTCAGCTGGACTTCAATACATGCACACAACATCCCTAATTACCAAGCCTGCTCCTCTGCTCTGCACATGTTGGTCACTGTGTCACTTGCTAACAAAAGCCAGAAGTAACCAGCTGTTGAACCATTTCAGAAGACAAATGTACCTCAGTTGATCCTGTGAACGCCACTTTGTCAATGCCCATGTGCGAAGCCATCGCAGCTCCTGCCGTTGGCCCGAATCCTGGCAAAATATTGATGACTCCCGGTGGAAAGCCGGCCTGTCAAAACAATGTGAGAGGAAACAAGCTTTAGCAGAGATGACAGCAGAGCCAAGCAAAACCACAGGCGGTGTGGGGGGAATCCGGACCCAACCCTGCCTCCCTACCACTGGAGAGCTGAGAGAACATCAAAAAGACTAAGGCAGCAGACAGATAGTCTCCAAACCGAGGCGAGGCCAGAGAGGGCCGGGGGAAGACAGGGAGGATGTGGACACTGAGATTTGTACAGTATGATAAGGTTTCTCTGCATGAACATGTGGTGTTGCATTGTTCTTCTCCTGTTTAACTTACTCATGTGTTTACCCTTAATGTACACAACTGCACTCGTTAACCCTGCAGCTACTTACACAACACTAACCATACAATGCTCTGAGGTATAGAGAAGCACATTTTGAGTTTATAAGTATAAGTCAGTATTGCATATCAAGGTTGCTAATGTTTTGTTGTGTGCTGTGTGTGTCAGTACTTTTTTAGAACGTGTAAGCACTGATTTTCAACTTCCTGTTGGGAAGTATTACCTATTTATTTAATTCTAATAATTCAGTTCAATTTAAAGATTTAGATTTTCTGACACTGAGTAGCACCGTTGCCATTTTCTAAGCTAGATGATCACATGACTTAAAATTCAACACTTTGACATACATTGTATATCATCAAGCAAACACATTGCAATCAATCTATTGCTGCTTTAAACTGTTTGCCAGTTAGATACTAAACTAAAGGATATCACCTGTATTCATTAGTGGTGATGAACTGGAAACAACAGGTAACACAAACCCTGTTTAAAGCTTGGAACTGTTTGTGATTACTCCAAGGTGCGAGTCCTTGTGCTAACATTGTTCTAATTGTTTGTTCAGTAACATGTTTGAGACAGAAAAAAAACATGTTTTTGTAAAACCAGTTACCAAAAACACTTTACTTCTAACTGAAATTAACTGAATGAAATTTATTACTGTCAATACTGGACTTGATTTAAATTAAACGTTCAGCATTGATGTATTTGAAGACTGTGTTTGGACAACTCTGAAGACATTTTGACCATGATGCATCATCAGTATTGATACTTCTGACTTTGGAAAGTCGAAGGCTGATGTGAATACTTTTTCCACCTGGCTGTGAAGGCAGACATGGATACACATCATCGACTTTCAGTGGAGTTTCAGCCACTTTCTTCTGTTTGAAGGTATAGACACCCCAAGATCAGAAGAAACCGAGCAAAAAAACAAATTTACTCCCATAGCATTGACTCAAACAAACAAGATGTGGTATCTACGAGGAGTCAGGGGAAAATGTGGATTATGGTTACAAGGAGATGTGCAGTACACCCTGTACTATCTTATTTATCATTTAGTCATTTATATTACAGTTGTTGGTATACAATTACTGACATGGGTCAGATTAACAACAACTGTTTTGAATTAATCTAAATATTTGCCCTGTTGGTCTGAAATGGGTTTGATATAATACTGATCACAGCTGATATAGATGTTTTTTTCTTTGTTTGTCTGACGTGTTTTAAAACTTTTTAATTTCACAGTGATCCACTAGCATCTTCACAAAGAACTTCCTGTGCTCAATATTTCTTATAAATGTACTTAGTTTCTGTTTTATCTCAGTTTCTATGAAACCTGTTTATATAGAAGTGCGTAGGTCATCCTGATAAACAGGAACATTGTGACATTTGTGTTGAGTTTTTAAAGTGGAAGTTTTCAAAGTTTTGATGACCAGACATAAAGGTATATATACAGCTCTCTGTTTTATTGGTGTAGCCGCAGAATACTCAAAAATGAGCTAAATAAGGGAATCAGATAAAGACCAAGATTTTGTGTTCAACTGTACACCAGTGCAAGTGATGAAATATGATTATCTGGTGATTTAGTTGAAATGACCTTTTAACTGTAGCAAATACTGTGACTGGTTTACAGACTCTGAAGAGATGCACCAAATAAACAACTGACACATCTGTTTTGTCGCCTTGCAGTTACACTAACATTAGAATATCCAAGCGAAGTGTTTGCCAAATTCTTAGTGAACACTGTGTTCTTGGCAGACTGAGACATGTAAGTGATTCTGATCCAGTTATTGGAGTATTAGTGTTTGAATGTTGGCAAACTGCCCGGTGAACACATTGTGGTCTGCAAAATGATCGTTTACCTCTTTGACCAGCGCTGCAATGTAGAGGCAGGTGAGTGGAGTCTGCTCAGCAGGTTTTAGGACAACAGTGTTTCCACATGCTATCGCTGGACCCAGCTTCCATGCTGTCATCATCAGAGGGAAGTTCCACTGCGCGTGACACACACACACACACACACACGCACACATACACATGCACACAAACAGAACACAGGAAAAGACATCATGCATCTGACTGACACGCTGGGTGGTCACAAGTCAAGCTCAATAAGTCATCGCTCTTAAGTCACTTACTCTCATTTTCACTCTGTCTAAACATAGTCAAGTGAGAAAATGTTCTCGGCACTTGTACAGTATTTTCTCTTCCCACAGTATTCTGAGAAAGTCGGGAAATTGCAACACATGTGCAATAAAGCCGTATCAGTGTACTACACACAGGCCTGTGTTATTTCTGCTTTACACAGGAGCCCATGGGGCTCAACGCAGAACCACACGCTTTCTGCTCTCTTGCACAATCTGCCGTGTCTCTTTCTCCTTGATCTTTTCCTGCTTTCTCACCATTCTCCTTTCCTCAAACCCACCATGTTAAATCCCTCAGCACACTCCTCTGCCTCTCACTTCTTTATTACTCCAACTCACTGGCACCGTTATTTTTGGGTCTTACCAGCAGGATTTACCCGAATAAACAGTGACTGTCAGGGAATTACTGGAAAACACACAATTTAATTCAACAAAAAGGCCAGACTAGCAACAAGTAACATCTTCTTTTCTAACTGAGCCAATTCACACATCTGTGTTTTTTTTCTTTTCAAGCATGAATGTCCATTTGTACCAATCATTCATGTCACTCATAGGAGGGGTAATACTCACAGGGATAATTTGTCCACAAACTCCAATGGGCTCATATCTGGTAAATGTCAGATACTCTCCATCTGTGAAGGAACACATGTGCAGCACACACACACACACACACACACACACACACACACAGACACAGACACAGGCACACACATAAAAAAACATGGTTATTTACTCCAGCTTCAACTGTATGAAGATTTTTAAAAAAGCCTGAATTGCATGAAAAATGTCAGCACCTGATACCTCCTGTGTTGTTGACTCAACATGTTAATTTGTAAATGAATCCACACGCAACATTCCTGCTCTCTTTACCCTGGTGAGAGATTACATTGGAGCCTCCAACAGCACAAGCATGTGTGTGACTGTTTTAGGTCATAGAGAGATGGGTGTTCAGCTGGAAAGGTTCGCTCATTCCTCTTACATTACTTAAGCACAAAGGAGGTACTTACTGAGGGTGTGCCATGCTTGTTCATTCTCCACAAAAACAATTGATATTGAGAAATGTGCATATAAATTTGTTACCACAGTCATTGCTTAATGTTGCATTTGGAGAGGACTGATTGTAGATAACAAGCCGGATTATGATTTTCAATGGGATACGGTGAAAGAATGATAAAGGACATGGAGCTCCAGATTCTCATATGTCACCCTTTTTGGATGTCAGGACTGTTATTGTTTGGAGAGCGAAACTATAAACCTGTAAGACATGAGATTTTCAGGAGGAACTCAAGTATCTGCAAGGTTTGTTTGGAAGTGTGACGCCTGTAAATGACTTATGTTTCAATTTGGAACGAGCAATGTAAACTAAACCAAACTGTGTAGCCAAAGGTGCTCCATATAATGACACTCCCCATTCATTCAACAATGTCTATGATACAAGTTTAACACAGTAAGCTCAGCATAACGTGCAAGACAAATAGATGCTGTGGGGATATTCATAATAGATGTCCTGACAGGTGAACAAACATTATTACTGACAACCTTACATCACACAGGCCACAAGAATACCCCTGCTTATTTTCTCTGAAAGTCTACAAGAGAAATAAAGCCTAAACCAAAGCCCTGGGCTGTCGGCCCGAGCTCACCGTGGTGGGTTTGGCAGCAGTGTACAAGAGAAGCTTTGAGAGGGACAATACAGTGGTATCAGGAGGTTTCCCATGTCCTCTCTCTTATTCTGTTTGCCTTTTTTTGAGCTTCCTGTTGAAACAGACAGCCAACTTTCCCCTCTTCAACCCTCAAATTCAACTAGCTCAGAGGGGCGACACTGGTGGCAGCCTCCTCAGGACAATAAATGTTAGTTTGTGGTTTTATTGACTATTTGATACCTTGCATGCTAAGAATAGGAAAGTATTTGATACTGAAACTTTTTATTTGACTGAATACCTGAATATACATACATATATAAGCAACTGCAACAGATAGATATACAGAACAAAAGCGTCTATTGACAATGTGTAAGTAAGAAGCTGACTATTTTAGCATCTTTCAGCTCGTTGTTTTGACTTTACACACTTTCCCTGTTTTGGTTCACCTTCGCCACTCGATGATGTTTTCAGGTGGTAATTTGAAGACCAACTTTAAGATATAGAGGAGAGCTGGATATTTGATAGCCAGATATTTCCCTGAGGTGGTGGAGACCAAAATGAGGAATTACAATTGTGCTCATAAGTTTACAGAATTTATGATTTCTTGGGTAGTTTCTGCTGTCATTATGATATAAAACGAGTAAACACAGTTGTTTGACTTTAAATGGCTTGACCAAACCACTAACCATGCATGAGTGGAAAAAAAATGTTGCTCTTATCATTCATATTCTCTGAAAAATGGCCAAAAAATTCACAATTTCTGCCAGGGTATGTAAACTTATGAGTACAATTGTATATCCATCACATAGCCAAACACTTGACTGGAAATGAACACAAATACTGCTTCCTGACTGATACTAGTTTCTAGAGCCAGCAGTTTAGTAATGAGTTTGCCATATTAGTATCAAAAAGGATGATGTGTCAGTGTTGTGTTTACAGATTGTATTGCCCCAAGGAGCTATCAATCATTTAGTTATCTAGCTAAACTTTAGAAGCACAGGAATGACTAATGCTAAAACAGCAAATATGTCTATTTTCAACCCAAGCAGGAGGAGGATTATAATTTTATTTGCACAAACTTGAAGTCCATCCGTTTTATCTGCAATGCAACTGTGGCTTTCCAAAGAAAGGCAATTCTGAAAGGTATTTCAAGGGAGTGCATACAAGCTATGAAACTGATTTTCCTGCTAAAACTGCTAGACCTAGAAAGTGTTAGAGTTGAAGGACCAGTTAGCTGTCTGTTTTCACCAGGCCTAAAACTGAGAATGTGACGATAGCATCTCATCACGTCAGTCACATTCTGAATGCCGAATGTAACAAGTCTTCCAAGGACGGCAAAGTTACGAAATAAGTGTTTGTTGAGTGTCAGTGCCCCAGTGCCAGAGATCCCAAAAAGGTAGACACATACATTTTTGTGACTTTTCCAACTTAAAGAACTGCTCTTATTAGACCTGAATCTGGTTTACTTATATTAAATACTGGGTAGGCTTTCAGTAATGGCTGTGGCTTCCTATGCAGACTGGCAACTGTGTGTGTCTCTGTTCCCTTGTGTGTGTGTGCGTCTGACTTTGCAATACGTAAACTAGACTTGTAGATTTCAGGAGACGTGTAACTTTGAAAGTAGACCTTGTTCAAGAAAAGATTGGGCACCCCTGACCTAGCTAAACAGGCTGAATGACATATACCAAACATGTATGGTAATAAGAGTCTACGATGTTATAAAGCTGTATAGTTTTATCAATGAAATCGTCATCTATCTACTACTGTTGTAATAGCAAACTGTAACTGTAACTGTAACTGTAAGACTTAAACACTGTTGCACTGCTCAAAGAGAAAACTCACCCATAGGAATGGAGCTGCCGTGGACCTTGTCTGCATATCCAGCAAAGTACCTCAGTGTCTTTATGGTTCCTTGGAGGTCCACAAACAGGGTGGGCAGGAAAGGCTTCCCACTGTTCAGTGACTCAATGGTCTGAAGAGAGACGGGGGAGATGTTTGAGAAATATGTGATATAACCTTGTGATCCTCACATCATTCCATACTGTTCCAGCTTTTACACTCTCCCACAGGGGAAATGTGACACTAAGAAAACACTACACTACAAAACAGCTCCTAAAGTACAGTTATATGTTCTCTTTCAGGCAAAGTGAGTTTATTTAGATTACTTAAATCCTGGGGGTTTAAGAAATCAAGTTGATATAAGGACCATTTATTATGAAACCTTGTGAGAAAAAAACGTAACAGCTACATTTAAGAAGTTCCTCACATTAATTAATGAATCCAGAGAAATGTGGTCACTTACAGCTAGGTAGACACTGTCTCTCTCCACCAGGTCAGCCAGTTTGGACAGCAAGCGGCCCCTCTCAGACGCGTCCATCCTTCGCCACACGGAGCCCAGAGAAAAGGCCAGGCGAGCTGCCTGCACCGCTTTATCAACATCGGCCTACAAGACAAGAGGGAAGCACTCAGTATTTAACCTGAACCAGTAAACAGGTGAGCTTTTTTTACTTCATCAGACTGACAAGCCGGTAGTCCATTTAAATGTTTCTTCAAAGCTTGGACGAGAACAACTGCCAGCTCACCAAACAAAATAGACTGATATGATTGTGCATTTCTGCTTTTCCTCATGTCATACTTTTCAGCAGTAGAAAGTATGATGTACGTATCTAAAGTCTGAAGTGTTTTACACTGAAATTCAATACCAGTATTTTGTACTTTTACTCGACCATTATTCATATTGTATTGCACTGAATATTTTACTGATTCCTCAACTATAATCTCTCTAAACCCCAACTCGGTCTCAGCAGATGACTGTCTAACATGAGTCTGGTTCTGCTCAAGGTTTCTGCCTGTTAAAAGGAAGTTTTTTCCATTTATTGAAAAACATAATTAATCTGTGTCACTCGTATGTCTTTGCACTCTACCTCTACCTCTGAAGCTTGGAGTGACTTCCACAATTCACTAGCTTGTTTTTCAAGTAATAATCGACTTTCTGTGTGATCTCACTTTTCCTAATGTATTGAAATGATATTGCTCTTTTGTATTTGTTATGTCTGTTTACCCCTTATTAATGTCAGTATGAATGTGAGATGTGTGTGAAGTGATCAAAGTTCTGGGGTGGGTGGGATCTTAAGGGTGTTTTTGTTATTGTGTTTTATAACATCATCCACAGAACTTTGTTCCAACTACTACATGTCACAAAACCTACTGTGTGTTTGTCTGTGCATAAAAAAAACAATAAAGAAACTTTGGAATAACTTGCTAAATTCTGCATAGTGCTCTGCTAATGGTGGATTAAGATGACATAAGATTGAGTCTTACCCCGTCTTGATGTTGGGTCTTTGTTAATTTAACATAGAGTACGGTCTAGACCTGCTCTGCTTGTAAAGCATCTTCAGATAATGTTTGTTGTGATTTGGGGCTATATAAATAAAGATTGATTGATTGATTCAACTACATTTATTGAGTAGCTATACCTGGTGGTAAGTTCTAAATGTAAGATGCTGCACACACAACATATGCCTGCTGTACTATAATATGATGCACTTTAAATAATGTATGTATGAATGTAACATATGCTTCACTTTGAATACAACATATAAGCACTGTACTTACAAGTACTTGAGATGACAGAAGCAACTGTGGCTGATTCCTCTATACTAGTACTTCATGCAGATTTCATCATTTTAACCTGCAGTGTTAACTGTATCTGCTGTTGCATCAATATGCTTAATCTTCTAGCTGATTCCACCCTGACTCAATCATCAGTGCGATGAATGCGAGAATTTACCTTGTCTGCTTCCTGGACTTCACAGAGCTGCTCCCCAGTAGCTGGGTTGTAAGTAGGAAAGACCTTCCCACTTACAGAGTCCTGCCACTCGTTGTTGATGAAAATCTGCAGAACACAATACACAACAATTGAGGAAACATATGTGATAAAGGGTGTTTGTGCAGTGATGTAGTTTCTTTACATGCTTAAAATGCACTTATCAAATATTTTAAGGTTATTATTCTCTGATTTGCAAACAAACCGAGCTTGATTAAACCTACATTCTTTAATGTATCTTTGAGTGTTACGTTTGTGATTTTCTTACAGCATGTAGGCTAGAGTGACCTGCTTGTACTGAAGCATGTTAAAGAGTAACAGAAGCCCTCCCAACTCTTGTGAAAGGGATACGGGAGAATCTCTGGAAATCTGGACAGAGATTCCTGCCTGTCCAGCATTGCTCTCTGGGGAGTCCTCCACCATCCAGACAAAGGAGTGGGGTGTGAGGGGGGGTGTAGATAAATCCCTATCAGACACCAGGCCCCCACCCACCCACCCACTTACCCACCCATCCACCCCCAGGCATACAGACACACGTTTCACAACATCACTGCTCGTTTACGAGATCATAAAACACGTGCCGTGCTTGGTTCCTGTGATGTGTTAAAGCTAGTCTTCCATTAAACAACCGCCTGGCTCTCCAAACAGGACATATTCAACATCTTTAAGACCCAAGAAGAAGAAAACAATGTTTACAAAGTCACAAAGCTTAGAGATATGTCAGATGAAATTCAAGAAAATCTGTCAGACACAGATTTAAAGACATGGAATTTGAAATAGCACAACAAAAAGTTCCTTTCTTCCTGACATGTTTGGATCCATTAAGCGGACCACTCACACACTGTTTTTTAATGGCTGTCAGTCTGCCTGATAGAGTGAGTGCAAGGAGAACATCTGCTGGCACAAATCTCTCTACGTATACACGTGCTCTTACCATCCCTCTACTTCAGAGGAGCTCAGATACAAACCTGAGAGTAGAGTTCAAGTATCCCACAGGCCTGAGCCTCCTTGAACTCCCCAGCATGTTTACCCCTGTAAACGCTGGGCTTTAAGTACTATTTAATTGGCAATAAACTGTTCGTTGTGTTTACTTTCAGGTTGGTAAGAATTGCCAGGCAGTCTGAAAGCTGTTGGAGTGCAGTGAAACACATCACTCCGCCTGCCTCCTCCTCCTCTTCATTCCCACGGCTCACTGGATCATAACGTGCGTATGAATAACTCACTTACAGACGTTTAAGGTGTTCAGTATCTGCATGTACCAACCTACGGAGCCATACGTTACAGAAACACTCCTATATGGTTCCTGTGTAACTACACCATCCCCCCTTCACATGGAGAAAGACGGGCCTGGAGTCCTCTCAGGCGCCTTCTATCAGAGGCCACCTTTAATCTGACGCTCATTAAGAGCACTTCATAAAATTGTCAGGAACGATAAGGAGCACAGGGCCAGCTACAAAAACAGAAAGTCCTGTAGAGCACTGAATTAGTTTTAAAATTTATTGTAGGGGGCCACTGAAGTGGGGCGCCCTAAATCAAGAGGAGCCCCCTGACAGCCAGAACAGTCCGAGCAGGAATGCAGACCGTGGGTAGCTTTATGCGAGGCGTAACCCCGCTCACAAGGCGCTGCTGAAGGAGAACGGATGAAGCGGGAGAACAGTGGAGCAGGCCGCCACCTAAATCATGGGCAGAAAAGGACAACTGTCAGCCGCCGCTTGGCTCGGCCCTCTCTCTGGGCTCGGACTGGTGTTAGACTTTTGTCTCGTTCCATTGAGAGACTTGATTAAGATGACAGGGCCGAGACACAAATCAACTCTCAAGGTTTCTTAAAATTGCTTTTAGGATCATTTAGAACAGAAGAATGACACAAAGCGCACATTTTTAAATGACAAATGGTGTTTTCTTTCCCATTCCCTGTGGAGTCTCTGCTATTACTTCACATGATGGTTTCATGTTTAAAAAAATCTGAGAACTTAGGGTTAACTTTGTGTCCTGAGAAAGCAGAGATTAAGCCATTTTAGAGATGACCAATTTACTGCAGTAACGGAAGTGCAACTTCTAAATGTTTAAGTTTTAAGCACAAATACGACATTTCAATTGAAAAAGCATTCAATCTGACAAAAAAGGAGTCTTGAATTGTATGCTCATGTGAGGACTAACATACAGAGAGGAGGCTTCCCGTGCATTACAGACAAGCAGTAAGGTTAAGACTTTTTGCAGCTGAAAACATTTAGCAACTTCACTGCTTTTCTGCAAAAGCTGTCAGTCACAAAATTCAGATGAAGTCAGAGTCATTATAAAACAGCATGTACACAATGTTCATTGAATAAACAACTATTTGTTGCATGTTCACTGATGTTGATTTGATGCAGATCTCTGTTATCAGCTATTAAAAGTGTGGAAACTTAATAAAAATAAAAATCTACTCAACCTAAACTTTGTTGAATATGTTAACAATGCGGTACGTGATTTTTCGTGATAATTCACTTTTTGGGGTGAAGTGTAATGGGAAGTAGGAAATGCCAAAAACTCTTTCTGCAGCCAACAAAACATCTGTTTGGCTCTTTGCTTCTTCTCACAGCTCAGACGCTAACGGCTGAAGGGGACATGTAATGCTACTCAGGGCTTTTTTTTTTTTTAAACATGGGGGATAATGGGAGGGGGGTTGGATATGTGGGGTGTGGTGGGGGAAGAGTGAGGGTTTATATATGTGTGTGTGTTTATACACAACAAGCCAAGATTCCACAGCCAGACGAGTCCTGGCCGGGCACCTGCAACCCTCGTCTGCGCAGGAAGTTTCATATCCTCCCCTATCACAGGACCTTGGTTTCCTCTCTGGTCCTGGACCCGGTTCAAAACTCTTATAATTACTACTGTTACAAGTGAGCGGAGAGCATGTGAAAGTGGAGACCAGCTGGTGGTTTTTTTTTTCTCCTACTCCTCTCCACATGTCTGACACCACAGAGCCTTCGTGTTTTTTGTTCACACACACAGACACACACACACGCAATGCCACCCTGCGCTCCTGGGTTTGGCGAGGGCGACCTGGCTGTCACTGACTGGCAAACTTCTTTGTCTTGCCGGTGTGTGTGTGTGTGTGTGTGTGTGTGTGTGTGTGTGCACGCGGTTTGCAGTTGTTCTGTCTGACTCAGAAGTTATGTGAGAAACACTAATTTGACACAAGGCTGTAATTACGAACAAGTTGTTATTCACTTTTTCAGCAGATTCAATCGTTTGATGGATTTCCTCCAGTAGTTGAAACCGCAGCAGACGGAGCACGTCACTGCACAACCAGACAGTTAGCATAAACGTCTTTCTCAGGCTTAAATTGTACTAATTTCTTATAAACATATTTTTTTAAGCCCAAACGGGGATTTACGGATTCATGCTTCTGTTTTGTCTGTCTTAATATTTATGTCTTCAAAACCACAAATAGGATTTTGAGCTTTGTGAAGCTTTTTGACAAAGTTTCTAACTTTAGGAATCCACATTTAAAGGCGGTCCATTTAATCCAACAGAATTCCATTACACCCACTATTCACTACACAAGATAAAACGTACTCTACAATCTTGATAACATGAAATGATGAATAGTAGAAAGAAAGGCCACATGCAGTTGGATTGTAATGAATCAGCGGTAAAATGACCCTCTCCCCTCCTGTGTTTTATTTTTCCTTCGAACATCTGAAGTTTGATGGGTTTCCTGAGTACTTAACCGTTCTTCTCTATCTCAGGTCAAGGGAATGTTTAAAGAACGGTAGTTTTTCTCTTGGGATCTGTGGACAAAGAGGAAGTCATTTTTAAGAACTGTGACGTTTTTCCACAGACGAGTAAACGTGTAGGGAAACACTTGTGTCTCTGCCGTGGCCCGAGAAAGAGCCTCTTTTAACAGATTTATGAAGCTGAGTGTTTTTCATAATGACAACGTAAGGATTTACACTTTCCTTGTCAAGAGGGGCCACGTATGTGAAGGTGTGGGATGTTAACAGGGTAACCTCCCTGTCACTGCTCTTCCTCAAACAGTGATTAAGAGACAGGGGACTTGATGTTGACATGTCTGCTAAGATAGTAATTTACACTCACTGCACAAGTGGGCATTTCACACCGACGGACACATTAACGGCGGTGCACACTTAGCCTGTCACAATCAAGGAGTGTAGAGAGTATGTGGTCATGTGTGTGTGAGCGGGGGGATTGTGTAAGCAAAGGAACAGAAGTGGAGGAGGAGGAGGAGGCTGGGAGAGTTCTCGCTGTGCTCGTTGTGATAAATCATTTAGTTGCACAGTATCCCCTAACTTTGGCTCTGTTTGATCTCCATCGCAGTAAGATGCTGGTTTTGAAGTGAAAAAGTCCAGAGCTGCAGGTCAGGCTCTGGCGAGGCAGGGCCACTAACCCACACAGTGTGAGCGGCTCATAATTTACACCCCGGTGGACAGCACCTAGCATCGGGGAGCCCCAAGTCTCCATCTGTGCTATCTCAATCAGTGACAGATTGATGGAGCCTCTTATTCATCCAAACTGAGAGGATGTCTCTGTACAGACTGCTTTACAAACACACACCGGTCTGCTGCAGGCAGGTTCTGCACAGGTTCCTATGGTGAAAGTGCACTAATGCCACCACGAGCAAAGCAACAAAGAAAATTTATAACTGTTGATTAGATAAAGAGAACTGTGTGATCCCTAAATCTGCTCCTTGTTAGAACTTAGTGTTCCTTTCTATAACATTACCCTATCAAAGAGTAAAAATACCCTAACAACATTTTAACAGTCGTGTTTAGCATGTACATTCAAATAAGTTAGCTAAGATGCAATCTTTGTTGAGCTGTTAAATCAAAATCTTTGGATCATATTTTCAGACATTTCAAAGAGTTTGCATAAGGCTCTGTAATGTCTTAAAAAAGGACAAAACAGCGTGTTGACCTTTAACATGCATTTATAAACAAACCTGCCCAAACATTTACAGACTGCTCAGTTAAAAAAGCAGCAGGATTATCCCCACTCTTATAAAAGTTGTCCCTCTGAGTGTCTGTTTTAACAACTCATTATCACTGCACAGTGTGAAAACCACAAAGGCCACAAGTCTCACCCACTAAAAAGAGCTTTTACTTAATTCTTCTTAAAGCAGAGTCTCTGTTGTCTCTACCACAAGTGGAAAACATCAATAAATAGCTATCATTGCTCTCTTATTTATGGCTTCCTCCTTGCTCCTATCAACCTTTAAACTGTTTCTGTCTTGTAACCCAGCTGTTGGAGCTCCAGAGATAGAAATGTGGGGGTAGGGGAGAGGACGCCCAAGACACAGCTTTGCTCCTTATGCTTTTATCTATGTGAGAAAGAGTGAACATAACTACCTTTTTTAACTTAAAGGTGGTATCAGTAAAAAAAAAAACAAGCAGGCTGAAAAAGCTGCACACAATAGGGAAGCTTTACTGGTACAATCAACGTGTCTTTGACGGTGAGAAGTTCATGACTTGGTGAAGAGGACAAGGGGCAAACCTTGACTGTATAACCTCTTTTTATGCTTCCCTGTTATAGAAGCTAACCTGTAAAGTAATGATAGTGTATCGGCCATATCTCTGTTTCCGGGGTCATTCAGATGTAATCTCTGCATTGCAAAACAAAGAAAAGTCACAGTGACATTATGCACTTTTTTGTAAGTAATAAAAAGCTCATTACTGAGGTTGAATGTGTGGCTGTAAGAACAATTGCTGAGGAAAATGTGTGCCTGGAAGCTTGCAGCTTCATCTACATACACACAAGTCCTGCAGGCCTGTGAACGGTGCAGGCTGTTTCCCTTGCAGTGAGCGGGGTGGAGAACAGGAACAGGGTGTGAGGAAAGCACCCGCCAGGGGTTCCCATAAATCAGGGCCCTTCTGCCCCCTATGTCCACCAAACCATCAGGGACTGGATGATCCAAATTCCTGGGGGTTAATTCACCAAGTCGCTCCCTAAATTTCCTCCTGTACACCGTCGTGTCCACCACTTTAACTAGAACACCCACTTGAGGGGAATGTAAGGCTTAGAATACGGCAGAGTTTTAACAGCATGTACCGTCGTCTTTACGGTGCAGCAGCAGCAGCGTGCCCTTTGCACCTAAAACACTGAGGTGTGTGTTAACACCAAGCAATCATGAACGCTATCATGAGTCTGTTGTCTGTGAGGTGTGCCCTTTAATCTCACTATCATAAGAACACTTGTTCTGCAGCTGTAAGAGCTTTTCAGTAGCAACAAAAAACTCAGGAGCAAACTACATCCTGGCTGCAAAGACTGAAGATGAGGCGTTACAGAAGTGTTAGAGGAATGGAAATGGTCTTTAATCAACTTAAAGCACATTCAAAATATGCAACAAGACTTCAGATATAAGCTTTTTCTAAATGAGTGAAATTAAAGAGTTGTGGTGGATCAGGACTCACATTGGAATGCTCAAAAATGTAAGTAAAAAAAAAGGAGTACAGCATTACTTATTATTACTGCAGTTATGCAACTACATGTCTAATGCATTGGGTTAACATGTGTTTACAGGGTTTCAAAAGTTATGGATGTTTTGAGAAAAAAAAAATGTTTTTCTGTGGTTGTAACTTCAACATAATGAGTTTAAGTACTCAAATAAAGTTATTTGATTAAAGTTCTTTATATTCTTACACCCCCTTTCTCCTCCCCACAGACCTCTTTTTGTGTAGCCATACAAGCCCTACCAGGATGTGCTCTTTTATAATTTATAATCTTATAATTTACATTACACTAACTCTTTGTTCTTAAATAATTTCACAAAGCATGTTTTATATCACTGCCATTTCTTTGGATTCAAAGCACACTCGTGTGGAGTGTAATTTTCTGTAATTTCTGATGTCACATAACTGAAGGACTAAAGCCTGCAGGCTAAAATCAACTGGGCTGATGAGTTACACAACCTTTGGAACAAATCATTCTTATCAATCTAGAGTAAATTACATCAAGTACTTGACCCCTCAGTAAACATCATAAAAACACAACTCAATTAAAAAAAATGTCATAGTTGAAAAAAAAGTTGTTCCTATCTAGCAAAAAATTCCATTTACTAAGCATCCATTTAAAATGCTCTCTTTATATTCCCCCATCATGTGACTTAGATTCTAAATAAGCCCTATGAATTGTCTTCTAATGAAGCAGCCTGACAGATGTTGGCCTTTATCTTCTTAGACTTCACTTCAGGTGAGTTGTGAAATAAACATAAAAATGTGTGTTAAAAGTAGAAATTATGATATATAATTGCAACCTGATATAATGTTATATACATTTAAAAACACTTGCAAAAAACAAGCTCAAACTCTGACACGCCCTCAATAACGCGCACAACTCTTCCTGAAAACACGGTTAGTTTGTTTCACGCGCAGTTATAACAGTCCCACATGATGTGCAATTAAATAAAATGTAATGATACAAAGCTGAAAGTGGAAACACAATTTGCTTTAGGTTGAGTAACGTCAGAGAATGAAAACACACACTCAGACATACGCACACACACACGCGCGCACACAAATATAGAAGTATTAGAGATAAAATGTCCATTGGCTTTAAATAATATCCTTTAAGAGTATTGATAATTTAATACTAAGCTACTCTGAGCACGTGAACGCTGAATACACTCTTCAGATCGTTGAAACTTGAAATCATCAGATATTTTTTAAGTCAGAAGTTCAGCTCGGAGAAGTTTGTGAGCTTCTGCTGCTCATCTGTGAGCTTCTCTCTGCTCTGAATCGAAGCGTCAGCTGCTGACGCACAAAAAAAGTTAGGTTCACGAAAAGTTTCTGTCAAGGATTCACGGACATTTAGCGCGCAGGCAGGAGCGGGCTCGTTACACGTAAACGCTGTTCGGTGGTGTGTGTAATGAGTGTGTGTAGAAACAGACCTTGGTGTACTTGATCTCCGGGTTGGGCACCGGGGAGGGCATCAGCTGGAGGGATGCCATGAGAGCAGCGGGGTCGCTCTTCACCTCTCCGGGGATCTCGATCTTACTGGAAGTCATCGTGTCTCCTCTGGTCTGCCTGCTGCGCCTCTCTGGAGTTTTTTCAGCAGATTTCTGATCAGGACTTTGGGTTCCTTCCTGGGTTTATAGCCAGGTGTCAGCCGCGGTTCATTTTCATTGGGCAAAGAAAAGGGCTGTCCTTTTGAAAATTAAATTCACGCATTTACATAAACGACCTCAGCCATGCGTGTTAAGGAGGAGAAACACATCCACCCCACCCACCTCAATCTCCCGGTACTCTCACTTTTAACCGCTTTCACTCTCCGACTGCAGGGTTCTCTGCTTTATCTCTTCTTTTACGCACACAAACATCAAGCTCTTAGATTAGCTGACCATGGTGCCAAGACTTATCAGAGGAGGTTTGAACTGATTGTGATAATCAAATGTGTCACCTGACACCAATACAGATTTCAATAATTAAATATTTAACATATTTTACTCAAATATTTCCAACTTGGCTTTGGTAAAACAGAAAATAGTCCCACCATTAATGAGGCACAAAAGTGAAGTGTTTGTACATTTTCGTTCAAGGCAATCTCAGCATCATTCTGTAACTTGTTGGGCCGTTGAAAGTATCAACCCTTCACATAGTTTATTTTATCTTCACGCGAGTGACCTTGTTCATATTTCCATTTTTAATCACTTCAAGGACTTTCAGTCATCATGGTACCAGACTTGGGGTTTAAAGTTCCTAAAGTTAACCCAACCCAACTTCTCCATAAAATACATTTTAAAGTTTATTAACTGTTTACTGGTTACACAAACTCACTTTCTTGCCCCATCATTAACCATCTCCTCTGTGAGTGACATAAAGGTGTCAAACTCCTTCCCTGGGCTCTCTATCACCCTGCAGTCTTTAGATTTGCCTAACACAACCTCCCCGCGGTCTAAGAAGTTATGTAAATGCAGAGTAAAAGGGATTGCTGCTACTTGCTGGGGTGTTGTTGGCAGAGATTTGTCCTGCAGGTGATAATTCCTTCCAGCACCTCCTTTAAAAAGTCTCAATAAACATCCTCCAATTAGCTGCGAGGTCTGTCTCTGAAAAGTAAAGGAATTAAAGTAAATCCACGCATGTATTGACACATGCACAGCTGCTGTCCTCCTCACACATTCATGAGGTGACAGATTAAAGGGTTAATCAGAAATTTAGTTGAGATTAGGACTTTGAGGTGGTCAGAACTGTAAAGTCTAATCTTGAGATACATGTGTTAGTGGAATAATTAAGTAGTTTAATTCAAAGTCAGGTTTACCCGTAAAGAATAAAGTCCCTAAACGTGAGATTTCATAACCTAAAGCCTGACAGGACAAAGGAGTGTGGAGACAGATGCAGGCCCATCATGCAAACCCCCAGAGGATGCTGTTTCTCCATCAGCACCTCACCCTTTCGTCACAGCATGGGGACACTCACAGTGTCTGTTTCACATCAAAGAGGACGGGCCTGAAACGGTGACAGTGATGAATGCAGTGAAAACATCCTCGCACCCAGCCTGTCGTCTCACCTTTTTTCACAGCGCGCGGTGAACGGAAGATAAGACAACCGGTGTGACAAAGCTCAGCCGGTGGCTCAAACTGTATTCATGGAGCGCCCCCTATCGGAGAAAGAGTCAGAATCACAGTCACTTGGTTATGTTCAGAAATGTTCGACTGGAGCGGTTTAATAAACTTAATGATTTAATATGAAGAAGAGCAGAGACAAGGAGAGGAAGGATGTCAAGATGACTGGAGGGATGGGAATATAGAAGACTGAGAACAAAGGTGAGTGAGGAAACTTTCTAATGGGACAAAAAAAAGTGCCAAAAGCTCTGAAATTAGAAAAATAATCTGAAGGAACGAACATGCGAGCTAATTTCACAGGAGGTTAATATAGATTACATCATTTTATGTAACCTATGTTGCTGTAGAAGTAAATAATTCGTTTAAACAAAATACTCAGTTATGTCCTACACAGTAAATAAATGTTTTATTGTAAGATCAAATGTTACTTCATGAGGTGAGGTGACCTAACGGGTGTGACTTTAGAGCAGAGAGAGTTGTGAAAACTGCCACTCGGTTCTTTTCACATTATAAATATTTATGCAGCTATCAACCTGAATGTGTTTGTTTTTGGTATTGAGTTATAATCCTACTCTTTCATTAAAAACTCACACTAGACTTTTCAAACATGCCAATACAATGCCACATTTTTTTAAATGTATGTCTTACTATCCATCTAGACAGATTTTTCTTAAATAGTAAATGTAGTTTCCAGAGAATTGAGAAAACAAAAGAAAAAACTTTCAAGCATCAATAAATCAAAAAAAGATCTATGTAAATACAACCACGAGTCTATTGAAAATAGTATGGTTTTTGATTTTGTACAATTTATATTGTTCCAATTAAGTTGTGTTAGAAATATACAATCAGTCGTTTTTTAAATATAAAACGTTTCATTGTTTGTATAACTTGACCCAATGTTGGATATCAAAACCTCTGCATCTTAAATGACTGTTAAACTTATTTTATGAGCAATAAAATGAGACGCTATTTGCTTCCAACATGGGCTAAATTTTCATTAGAACCCCTGAAAGTTAAATGTGACATAGTAGAGTATACCTATATCATTTTGAAGGTGATACAATATGTTAAGGCTTTATAATAACTCATATCACAACGTGCATCAGTCTAATGACTGAGTTTGGTAACCCTCTAAAATACTGCTGGGTTAAAAAAGGTATCTTCAGTGTTTTTTATTTGGGTTTATAACCTAGGAAGACAATTATTTTGAGATGTTTGAACTCATTATCTGTCATATCTTTTTTAAATGGTCAATTTTTTTCGTCCTATACCTGTAGCCTAATTTCTGGTATTTCTGAGAGAAAACTGAAGTGTGTGTGCATGCATTTAAAACCAAATTGTCCTTCTCTTTTTCTATGACCAATTTTAAAAAAAAAATTGTTTTTAACATTTTTACAACATCATAACACAATAGCTGAGAGAACACATTATCCATACAGGACCAAATTGTCCTTCTCTGATGGCTGTTGGCTCCGGATGTCACTGCCTCAATGTGGAGCCTATATGTGTTATAAGAAAAAAAAGTAGACCCCTTGTGGTGATAAGGGGAAACAGTTGCAGAAAGCTTAACGTGCTGTCGGCCTGCCGCGCGCTGCACGGTCTGAGCGCACCGAGTGGGAGGCGGCAACCTGCACAGACAATTACGCACACGCACTCGCTCCATAGTTGTTAGCTGTTTGTTCTGTGCGGAGGAAGACATCAAGGAGCCGCAAAAGAAAAAAAAACATGGAAAACGAGAAGAAGAAGAAGCTGAAGGAGAGATTTGGCCTGAGGCGGGACATCTTAAAAGAGTTCCTAGCGGAATTTCTGGGAATATTCGTCCTGATAGTGAGTACCTCCCTCTGCACCTGTCACCCAGCTTAAACAGCCGCTTTAAAGCTTTGAACCAGTATGCTAATAAAGTGTCAAACTGGGTCTCTGGGGACTTGGTCTGACTGCTGTCTCTCACATGTCTCTATTAGCAGATAGTATATTCTGGGAATAACAGACTCAGCCTTTGATGTGCTCAGCTGTAATTTGCTCTTGACAATCATGACAAGATGTGGCTCATGTGGGGAATGTTTTTCTCCCTCACATCTCCTCCAGAAGGGCTTTGTAACATAGCTTTTGAATCATTATCACTACAATAATAATTCATTTGAACCTAATTATGATGTTGTGAGGAAAAATAAAATGAAAAAAAGCATTTAATTTGTTATACAACATGACCACTCCTGATTAGAGGGGGATATCTGTGTTTCCTTTTCAATAAAATGTGCCTGTTTTTCAGTTTTCATAGTCTGGAATGAGCTCCACCTTTCTGTCCCATTCTCTGAGCCCATTTTAATGCAGCTTCCACAGCAGCCCTCTTTGTTTTTGGATGACTGGTCTTCTCCAACACTTTTGTGGGGCCGAATTACTTCTGCCTTTTAACTAATAAGTGGGGTATTCATTATTTTTTCGAGTCCCGACTTAGACAAATTGTCTGTGGCAGTCGCAGGCTGTTGGTAGACAAGAGGGCTAGTGTTAATGGCGGGTATAATTGGAATAATTAAAAACAATGAGTCTTTCTACCTCCACCCTTTGTGTTTTTGTTCCCCGTCTGTGTCCCAGCTCTTTGGATGTGGTTCTGTGGCCCAGACGGTGCTGAGTAAAGGGGGTCTCGGGGAGCCTTTGACCATCCACATAGGTTTCACTCTGGGAGTCATGATGGCCGTCTACATGGCAGGAGGAGTGTCAGGTAAAAAGTATCCCTCTATCACAACACTTCCTCATCCTGTTTCTCACTCTTGGGGGTAATGGTTATTCTACAGATCAGATTATGGATTATCCGATACATTTAATAGTCAACAAAATGTCAGAAAAAGATGACAGGTAACACTTTAGTAGATAATGATTGTTTAACCTACAACCAAAACTAAGGGATGTTCTAATAACATTGCAATAAAATACACTCAATATCCTCCCCAGAAGGAAAATGATGAATGATCACTTGATGTGTGATATCATGACTTAATGTCTGAGCTCTGTCTGGAATCGTGTTGGCATGAATAGCCAAGTTTCTCTTTCCTTAAGAAAGTAATTTTTATCAGCTCTCAGTGAAAGAAAAAAACTTTAAATTCTTCTGATACTTTCGCCGAAAAGTCCAAACACAGCCATGTAACAAAGGTCATGACTGTGTTTGTCTGTAGGGGAGATGCGATCTTTGGTCGTGGATATCTGCCACAACAACCTTCTCCTCCAGGTCACCCTGTATCACTTTTATCTCAATTATTTACACAAAAAACTTTGAATACTTGATATCATTTAATCAGCTGATTAATCTAGAACAAATACAAGTTTGGAGATATTGAGTACTGATAAATGGGAATCTATAGAACAGCAAAAATAGAGATAGGAAGTAACAGTTGTTTAACCTCACAGAGCCCTGATAGGCATGTTGAGAAGAAGTGATAGGTGCTCATTAATCAGCTATCGAGGGATGCACACTGATGAAGTTTAAGTTGCAAAACGACCATTCATTTTTTGGGGTTTGTTTCCATCATTGTTCCAAAGAGAGGACAGTTAGCTTAGCTTAGTCTTAAAACAGAGGGGTGAAACCTTTCACTATTTTACAAAGTTTATCTAATAGACGTTTCTTTTTTTTGCAATAACAACTTTCCATAAAACTATCCGGGACTGTTTGGAGTTACTGATACCACTGAAGAAAAGTCAGAACTGTAACCACCTGTAAAACATTGAGTTAACATAACACATCAGTTTAATATGGCTTTAATAACATGTGAAATCTAATTTGTTAGCTTAAAGTTGCTGGTTGGGTGATTTGATTTGATTTGATTGCTTTTTCCACCTGTGCTGAGCAAAGCTAATCAGCTCAGGTATATGTTTTCTCATAGTTATAAAAGTAGCAACAATATTCTCACCCAGGATTAAGCATTATTTCACAAAAATCTACACATTTCCTTCATAAGCCTTTAAAAATCCCTGTCCTGTCAACCTTGACTTGAAGATGGCTCATGTACATATATGAACTTTAACTGTGTCAGAAATAACAGTGTGTCAACATGGATAAGGCTTTTCATTTCTTTGTTTACTGTTAGCTGTTGTGATCGCTCTGACTCATGCTAAAGCGTTAGCCCCCTTGCGCTACATGTTTAATGAGAAGAGTTGTAAAGCTTCAGAGGAATAGCAGAAAAGCCTGAGGACAGCGGGGTCAATATATGGAGAGCTTTTACTGCATGACTGGGCCATTCAGCCGCGGGGTCCACAGCTCAGTGGGAAGCTTCTGTCCGACGACATCTCTGAAGATGATCATAGGTATTGGACTAATGAGCTTTACTGGGGCAGGGGTCTCTGGAGAGGAAGGGGGTCAGGTGTGACAAGCCTGGCTTTCTAGGCTTCCCTGGCAGGGAGGCCCCATAAGAGAAGAAAACACAATTGTTTTCACTTTGTAGTCCCAGATTTTAGATGACAGTGTACCGTAAGTGTGACACATCATGGTCACTCTAATGACCTGCAGTCTACGTGTGCCTTAAGCAGATTCAGGCAGATTATGTCAGATGCAATTCAGACAGGCAGGTCTGGCTGGTTGTCGTGGTCAGTGTTTGTGAACAGGATGGGGAGATTAACAATGGGCGCATGGCTGATACCCCCAGTGGTGTTACCACAGCGAGGTCACAGCCAAGATCCCAGAGTGTTAAATAAATGACCCCACACTGCCATCACAGCCCACTAACATTTGGCTGGAATGTGTTCAAACAAGCCTCTTAAGGACAATGTAGAATATGGGAAAACAGACTCTGGAGGCAAAAACAGACCCTCTCGCCCGCTCTTTGTTTGAAAATACCCTGAAAGTCCTCAATGAGTGAGCAGCAGAGGGTTTGAACAGAAGCGCTAACTGATCAGACAGCCTGTCACTGACTGGTTTAATCCACTGAACTCAGTTCACCTTATCTGGTAAGACAAGGCACAAGAAACACACCAAACTGTCAGCAGCTGAGATGCATTGTGGGTAATGAAGGTGCTATGTTTTTTCTGTTTGCTTGTTTTCATTGTGACTTTTCTGATAGTATTATACAAGTCTGTTTTTTAAGTCAAAGGCAACAAATGTTCACAAGTTTTATGATGCTTTGAGAAAACTTGGGACTTTTTTTTTGCATTTTCACAGTTAGTTAGACCAGGATAAAGAAACTCATGATGGATCATTTTTACTATAATCTGACATTTTATAGAATAAACTGAGTCGCTCAAAAATAATTATAATAACTTTTTTTGAAAAGAAATCCTGAGTGACAGCCCTATTTTTTTTATCTAGAAAATCTGAGTAATTTTTTCATTCATTTGTCATTGCTGTACTGTCCTATTTACAATACTGCGTTGTGATATACCTTTATATAAGTGCTTGACAGTTTCATTATTTTTTGTTACATTGTTCCAGGAGCCCACGTGAACCCGGCAGTCTCTCTGGCCATGGTGATCCTGGGGAAGCTGCCTCTAAAGAAGTTCCCTGTGTATGTTCTAGCACAATTCCTTGGGGCTTTTGCCGGATCCTGTGCTGTCTATGGGTTGTATTATGGTGGGTGTTGATGCATGCATGCCTCCAATACAAGAGAGGTTATCTGTATGACGTTTTTATTAAACCTAGTCGATCAAGTCAGAAATGCTGACTGAACTGTGATCATCAGGGTAATTAAGTTTGGCTGCTTCAAAAGAGGCCCAATAGAAAAAAAATACAAAAACATGTTATGCTACACTTTACAGTTTAACATGTGAGTTATGACTGTAATTATAAAAGATAATGATTCATGAAATTCTAAGTAATGATTGCATTATTGTTTGCTTATATTTACCCTATTATTTTTTCCACAGATGCTTTAATGGATTATACCAATGGACAATTCATTGTTAGTGGTGAAAATGCAACAGCCAACATTTTTGCATCATATCCTGCAAAACACCTCTCCGTCCTTAACGGGTTTGTTGATCAGGTGAGACTGAAGACAAACTTGCATTATAATTTCATTGAAATAGACCATAAGGTGTCGTGTAAAAACTCTACTAAAGCTAATAAATCTGAATTCTATCTCAACAACATGTTTCCCTATAATGACATATAAGGGAAACATTTGATTGAGTCTTGTTTTAGTTGCTAGTTTTAGTTGCTAGCTTTAGTGGGCTTTTTCCTGTTTCCATTTATGGAATTATTGATGTGAGCTAGATAGAAAACCTTTTCCAATGGGATTCTGTGTGTATGGAAGCCACTAGAGCATACAGAGATTCATACAGAGATGCATGAGAGCATGCATTTAGTGCAGTCATGGGCATGAATGGCAGTATAAATGGACATGCGAGTTGTTTTATGGAGTATGAACAATTCTGCTGCAACACTGAGAATAACTTCCATCTGTTCAGGATGAGTAGAAGGCCAGATGCTCATGTTAGTTTGTGTATTTGTGAAGGTCATTAAAGCATCAAATGTTTTTATTTTTAATTAGGACAACCCCATGGCTAACATCAAAGTTCACATATATCTGAAGAGTAACAATAGACTTTCTATTAACTGAGTATAGGCTCTGTTGGTGTCTTTTAGTGTTTGGTATTTGGGACACAGACTATGTCTTAAGGGCGTCAAATGAGAGTGTACTAAGTTAACCAAATGTTACATTTTCACCAATATTTCAGATCATCTTTTCAGCTTTGGAAGTTTATATTATTTTTACATTACAAACAAACTCGATAGTGTTTTTCGTACACAGCCATAGAGCTTCATAGTAAAGCTGCCCCATTGAGACTCAAACCAGGGGAAAGGGGAAGCCCCATAATAAGCTTAGACAAAATTACAGGGCAGAGGTCAGGACAGCAGATGAGGTTATACAAAATATACCCTCAACAACAACAACAGCAAACAAACAAACAAAGATATACAACTGGACAATGATGATGCTGTGCTAATTACCTGGTTCTTTTGTTCTTAAGGTAATTGCAACTGCTGCGTTGATCCTGTGCATCTTGGCCATCACGGACAGGAAGAATATTGGAGCTCCAAAAGGAGTGGAGCCTCTGTGCATCGGTCTGATCATCATGGCCATCGGCGTGTCCATGGGTCTGAACTGTGGTTACCCCATCAACCCGGCGCGAGACCTCGGCCCACGGTTCTTCACAGCTGTGGCTGGGTGGGGCATGGAAGTATTCAGGTAATTATACAGAGAACATTTCCTGTTGTTACGTGTTTTGGAAAATACAAGTATAAAAAACAGAATTTAAGTTAAGATACTTTCAGCTGAGTTTAGACTTTAAACTTACATGAGCCTCTTTCTTGAGAGGACCGGGAGACTCTTGTGTACTGCTGCTCTCACTCCCAGCACCTCCTGAGACGTAGTCGATGTTTGATGTAAGAGACTTTGACCAAGTGGCTGCTTCACTCTATCACACATGAAGAGCAGCGTTTAAAGATACATCACTGCTCTTTCCACAATCTAAATAAATATTTCAAAGACCATGCATGTATTTCCTGCATCTTAAATAAGGACAGTGGGATTTTATTTAAAGTCAGCAGGGTGAGTTTCCATGCACATAAATATAAAATATTCAGTGCTTTATTACTGAAATGGCTCAATTGTACATTTCTCTGTTTCTCTTTCTTCTTTATCATCACATCTGTTTCTAGTTTTCATTCTTTACTTTTGTTTTAATTCATATTATTCACACTTCACTGTGTGTTTAAAGAACGTGATTTTGGTCAGATTTGGATGTACACAACATATTGAGTAAATACGTTTTTTGTTCCTCTTGAGGGCAGCAGAAACAGGTTTAGACACAGCTTATGAAAAAGCTGCTGTAAAAACAGCTGAATATTGTTATTCATCAATGAACTGAAAACTCATTATTGCGGTCCATTACAGATGGCAGCTAAGGGTGGAGGAGATGATTGTTGGAGTATGTAGGAATCTGGCCGGTGTTCTAATTGATTCATTGATGCCTTTATTTTAAACATGTAAAATATAGAATGAACAGTAGTTATAAAGACAAACAACAAGGAAGTAAAGTCAACAAAGTCCATCAGCAGGTGTTTAAACATTTCAATTTAAGCATGCAAAAAGAAGAGGGAAGGAACCTATTTACTCCCCTTTTTTTAATAGTAATTTTCATATCAAAACTCCATTATTGAAGTCCTGAGATTGCATACGAGATAGCATAATAATTGTGATCATTAAATTCAATTAAAACAAGCATAATTGCATAAAGCAAGAATAATATATTCCCTTAAATCTAGCACTCTACACCTATTAAACTGTCTGAATCGATTGAACTAGAGTTTTCGTTAAGATTGCTCTTCTTTACAAAAATATCTGACGTAATTTCATCAAAGACAATTGCTTCAACCACTCAGAGGTGCAAATGCAACGAAACAGAAGTGATATCATCATGCAGAGTGTCACCCTCATGTCACAGAGTTTTACATTTCATTTACTGTCTGCACATTGCACGTTGCAAAGGACAAAGTGCCCCCCTGCCTAACTTCAACTTTGGACTTAGTCAAGAATACAAACAGAGCGGTCACGTTTAAAAACTAAACATGTATGTAAACTGTATGGCTCAAAACAGCAGACTGTTTACTGTACTCTTCCAGGATAACAGAGTTCATATTTCCAGTATCTGCAAGCACATATAGTCTGGTGAACAACCTTTTATGATCTATCGATTGTCTGTGCAGGGCCTAATATTAGTCCTCTGTTGTTCTGCATGAAGTCGAGATTTTTGTTGAGTTTGAGTATCTTATTCTAAACTTGCTGTGGTAAAGTAGTGTGATCCTTTGAGAAGTTTAAACACATTCCTATGCTTCCCTTCATCAGACTTTGAGGATGACAATGTTGGATAGTGCTGACTTATTCAGTTAGTCAAGCCTTTTTTCTCCAAAATCCTTGATATATGGAAGAGGCAGGTTGAACTGTTGCACCCAAATCCAAAGCTGTCAGTATTTCAGAAGCTGATCTCCTCCACTCACTGGACTCTTTCCACGGTGGAGCTTTTTTAACCCGTAATTTAACTCTGCTGCAGGTTGTGTTCAGTGTTTATTTTGTTCTTTATAAACTTCTCCTGATAACGTCAGTGTTGTGCCTGCTGATAAAAACATTTCTTTCTGCTGAGATGATGAATAGTTCACGAGAAAGTCTTTGAGGTGCTCAAAAGATCTTCACTCTAGCTCCTCAGAGTCCTATGTCTGGGTCTTTGCAGACATACAACCAAAGAAAGTACAGCCTTTAATCGCTCTCCGATACCTTAATCTTCCCTCCTGCCACATACATTTCCTCTGAATATTTGTTTGTAGGGTTTTGATTACCTCTTAACATTGAAAACCCAAACATCTTTTTCAAGATTCCCGTATCTGTGCGACTGATGACAGATTTATGCTGCTTGTGTCTTCACACTCAGCAGCCCATTTATTATTGACACTGCCCTGGCCTTTTCTTTTTAACCCCTGCTCTTCAAATTGTCTTTTCATGCTGAGGCTGAAATACATTGATAGAAGAGGAATATGTGGTGATCAAACTAGGAACAATACTCAGATAATAATAATGCAGATAATGATGCCCTAATAAATACAAAAAGCAGGACTGGAGTTAGTGTTGTTTAATACTGATTATTCATTTTTATTTTTTAAGTAACACAATATTAAGCAGTTGAAGACGACATGTCTCAATTCCACAGCTTTAGCAAAGACCAGATGGCTCTTATGACTACACAAATATGTTGCTTTAATGCATATATAAGCCCTTGGTCCCATCAGGTTTATAACATGCATAAACTAAGTCCCTAATCTTACATAATCTTTTACATTTCTGATACAAACACAGTAGTTTCAAATGCTGTGTAATATATACATATATAAAAGTAAAGTCAGGCTTAAGATGATGTTAATCACACCCCTTTTCAGCGTGTAAAGGTCAGCACTTGGCTGCCTTCAATATCCACATGGCTTTAATTTGACCAACTGGGTGTCTGTCTCCCTCCTGGTTGGATCATCTTGAGTGTGGCAATAGATTAAAGTCTATAATCCAGCAATATCCCTCCTTTAGTCTACTTCCTGTGTAGAGAGAAAAGTGACCTGCTCAAATGCTTGTTTACCTTTCGTCCTGTGCATCAGCTGTAGTAACTGCAGCCCTTTCACCCGCAGTAACGGCTCTTTACAGGTGTATTGACCAGCAGGACACTAATCTCTGTCTGGCTCTGTCTGGGGTTGGCCAAAGTGAATGAGGACATGTGTATTAGGTGTAGCAAACAGAGCGCCTTAAGACTTTGTTGTAATCTGGGATAACTTCTTATAACCTGCCTCTGGTAGGATGATGTAAAAGAAACATTCAGATCGCAGAGGTCATGCTCATTATTTAATTTAAAAGAGAACCAGACAGATAAAACATTTATTAAGTTATAGGGGTGAAGCTGCTTCAGACTTTCATAATGCCGCACTTATGTTAGAAGTTGATAACCTTAGATAAGGGTGACCATAATTAAGAGTATTTGATTTCTAAGTAGGTTGAAAGTCAGGGTCAAAAGTTGTTTAAAAGATTGGTAAACTTTTCACATTAAGTTGTATTATATAATTTTGTAATGATATTGTATCATATCATATCATATCATATTGTATTAGATTGTATTGTATTGTATTAGAATGTATTGTATCATATCCTGGTATTGCATCCCAACATATCTTGTCATTATCATATCCAAGCAGCAACCTCTGGTCTTGACAAAAGAAGCTGATATGAAAGTGCTAAAAACTGTTGATCCCGGCAGCGCAGACTGGTATTTCGGACCTGAAACGTCACCACTCTGGTGGTGAAGGAGCCAGAGTTAGTGCAGGAGATGTAGAGGTACTAGCTGAATATAGTTAGACTTACCTCCTTGCACTGCACCAGCTCTGGAACCAACCTCATGGAGAGGGGAAGAGTTGCCTAGGGGAAGAGGTGCAGAGGGGCTGTGGGGATACTCTCTAGCCCCTGGCTGAGTGCCTCCGTGTTGGGGTTCTTCCCAGAGAATGAGAGGGTCGCCTCTTTGCAACTTCAGGTCACAAGGAGGAAGGCTCTGGCTGTTGTAACTTGTTTGTGCATTCACACCAATATGTTCGGAGTACCCAGCCTTCTTGGAGTCTCTGGGCGGGGTTCTGAAGGAATTCCAACTGGGGATTTGAAAATTCTTCTTGGGAACTACTTGGTATCGGATCACCATAGGCCTAAGATCAATGATCAACTTTGTAGTTCCATCATCTGATCTGCAGCTGTTTGTTTTGGACTATAGTGTAAAGAGGGGGGCAGAGCTGAGTTGGGATGCAAACCCAACATGTAGTGCGGGTGAACTTGGAACAACTTGTGGAGGCCCCTGTCCTTGAGGTCTTCAACAAAGGGATTTCTTGCTGGGGGCATACTGGGGTAGGTTGGGGACATGGAATCTGAATGAGCCATGGTCAAAGCCTCCATTGTGGAAGCACCTGCTGGAGGTTGTGGCTTCAAGGCTGTTGGTGCCTGTCGTGGCCCTGAAACCCAGTGTTGGACACCACCTGTGGGTGGAGCCGTCGAGCTGAAGAAGGAGGCCTTTGGGCTTGTCTGGCCCAGGGGTCCCTGGAAGCAGCAGACAGGTACCAGGTGGCTAGGAGGGCTGCTACCTTAGTGGTTGTTTTACTCAGTGGAGTAAAACGTCAGGTAACCCAGGAGGAGAGACAGGGATTGGCTCAGGCTGTTCTCATCAGGGTTGGAGAACTGCTGACCTGGGCATATCATCAGGTGGTGGAAGGAACACTTTGAGGAACTCCTAAATCCGGCTGACACGTCCTCCAAAGAGGAGGCAGAGTCAGATGAGTCTGATCGGCTGAAGACTCAGGGAAAGCCTCATCCATATCCTTGGCAGAGGTTGCTGAGGAAGTCAAAAAGCTCCTTAGTGGCAAGGCGCCAGGTGTAGATGAGATTCGCCACGAGATGCTGAAGGCTCTGGACATGGACAGGTTGTCTTGGCTGACACACCTCTTTAATGTCGCATGGAGGTCCAGGACAGTCCTTGTGGAGTGGCAGACCGGGATGGTGGTTCCATTTTTTTTTTTTTTAAAAAGGGACCAGAGAGTAAACTCCAATTTACGGGGTTCACTACTTAGCCCTCCAGGCAATGCTGACTCTTGGTTGCTGGAAAGGAGGCTCTGGCCAATTGTCAAACCTCAGATATAGGAGGCACAATGCAGTTTTCATCCTGGCCGTGGGAGAGTGGAACAACGCTTTGCTTCTGAAGGGGACTTGTGACTTTAGGGGAATTTTTGGGGGGGTACTGCAGGATTAAGGGGTTCTGGTGCCATTACTGCGAGCCACCCTTATCACCAATTCTGTTCCTGATCTTCATGCACAGAATCTTAAGGGGATGAGGGGCTCCAATTTTAAGGGTCTCAGAGTTTCATCTCTGCTTTGTGCAGATGATTGGTTCAGTTGGCTTCTTCAGGTTCTCCAACAGGCATTGGGGGATGGAGCTAAATGGAGTATATATATAAAGCTTATAAAATAAAGAGCGGCACCATTACTGACTGCAGGCAGTGCGCGCAGGGACACACTTACCCACAGGCCGACATTCAAACACACACACACACACACACACACAAACACACACACACACACACACACACACACACACACACACACACACACTCCCTCCCCGTCAGTTTCCCCTTTCTCACCAACTCCAGTATTCCGCTGTCCCTCTCCGTTACACAGCATCGCCAGGGGAGCACACCTGTAGGCCTATTGCTTTATCCCACATACACTCAACACTCAAACACTACAGCACACGTAGCACCGCTCACCGCTTAGGTGCGTCCCGTTTCCGCATATTAGGTAGGGTCTATGGCGGGCGAAAAGTGCCACATGGGTGTGAAAATAAAATGTTTGTATGTTGGAGTATTTTACCCCCTAAAAACGTGGTTTAGGGTGAAGTTAATTACTACCAGAGTATAGTGATAAATATATCGTTATTGGGGTTTATATTGTTGTTTTTTCTTTTCTTGTTTTATTGTTAAAAAGTAATGTTTGTTAAAAATGTTGGCAATTAGTGACACCCAGTGGGAGGAGTCACTGGCTATATAAATTGGCTGTGTTGAGTTCCCTCTGGCAGGTTTTTGTCTGGCATGAAGAAGGTAGCTTGCTGAGCAGTGTCTGTTCACTGATCCTGTCTATGATTGTTTCTTTTGTCAGTAGTCTTTTGAGTTGTTGTTTTTTTTGTTCCTCACTTTGTTCTTTGTAAATATTCTGCACTACACTGAGGCCGGCACCAATAAATATTTCATCTCAGTTTTTTCGACTACGCCTGTGGGTTTTTCAAAACGTCAGTGGATGAGAGGAGAACCTTGCAACAATGACATATAAAGCTTTTACAGACAGTCATTCCATCACCTTTACCAGTGTGAGGTCAGTCCTAGACAGGAAGTTATTTGAGGGGCTTTAAAATAATCAGCAACTTAGCCACATTGTCTGATATCATCCTATCATATGATATATTGTGGTATGGAATGGTATGGTATGGTACGGTATATCATGATACTGATGGTATGGTATGGTACGGTATATCATGATATGGTATGGTATGGTGTGGTACGGTATATCATGGTATGGTATGGTGCAGTATGATATGATATGATGTGGTATGGTATGGTATGGTATGGTACGGTATATCATGATATGGTATGGTATGGTATGGTACGGTATATCATGATATGGTATGGTATGGTATGGTGTGGTACGGTATATCATGGTATGGTATGGTGTAGTATGATATGATGTGGTATGGTATGGTATTGTATGGTTTGGTATATCATGGTATGGTATGGTATAGTATGATATGATATGATATGATATAATATAATATGATATGATATGGTATGGTATGGTATATTATGGTATAGTATGATATAGTATGATATGGTATGGTATGGTATTATATAATATGGTATGGTTTGGTATGTTATAGTATGATATAATATGATATGATATGGTATGGTATGATATGGTATGGTATGGTATATTATGGTATGGTATGGTGTGGTATGATGGCATGGTATGGTATGCTATGCTATGCTATGATATGATATGATATGATATGATATGATATATGATATGATATGATATGGTATGGTATGATATGATATGATATGATATGATATTATATGATATGATATCATATGATATGATATGATATGATATGGTATGGTATGGTATAGTATGATATGATATGATATGGTATGGTATGGTATGATATGATATGATATGATATGATATGATATGATATGATATGATATGGTATGGTATGATATGATATGATATGATATGGTATGGTATGGTATGATATGATATGATATCATATGATATGATATGGTATGGCATGGTTTGGTATGGTATGGTCTGGTATGGTATGGTATATTATGGTATGGTATGGTATGATATGATATGATATGATATGATATGATATGATATGATAGGATAGGATAGGATATGATAGGATAGGATGTGATGTGATGTGATGTGATGTGATGTGATATGATATGATATGATATGATGGGATATGGTATGGTATATTCACTGTCCTGAGTTGTTCTCTAATAGAAATGCTTGTAATGCACAAACTCTCACTGGCTGATAAACTTTCTCATCACTCCCATCCCCCAGTTTGTACTGTAGTCTTTCCTATTCTGTTAAAAAAAGGTCTTATGTCACTGCCTGATTACATAAAGGCTGTGTAGTGTAGGACATTTCAGTGGCTTTGATGGGTAAATCCATGCAGAATGCTGTATTCATAATGTTGAATACATACACATGAAGCTTGTCATAATAATGAATATGTATTGGTCTTCATCACTGCAGTGCTGGAGGTTGCTGGTGGTGGATCCCTGTGGCTGGACCCATGGTGGGCGGAGCAGTTGGAGCAGGCGTGTACTTTCTGTTCATAGAGTTACACCATACTGAGCCTGAAAAACAGGAGGAGAATAACGTGCAGGACAAATATGAAATGATTACTATAAGTTAAATCTTAGATGTAAGGTTACAGAGCAAATCAACAACACAGCTGAGTTTCACCTCAAAACACAAAAATGCCCTTCCAGGTAAAGCATTTATCTACATCTAACTCAGTGAACATTTACAGGACATTAATAAAAAACATCTATCTGACTTCATATTAAAAAGTCATTTAAACAATTTCATAAATGTTTTCAAAGTCTCCTTTTGTAGAATATGTTGTTTAACTAACAGGGCTCTTTCATATATTAATGTTTTCAACCTGCTTGATAAAATTAATTCTCTTTAAGCATCAAACTTTTCCTTTCAGTCCATTTCATAACTTTGAATGGAGATTCTCATTTACATTACAGCTGTGCAGTATTCTTTATAGTCACACAGCGTAATATCATTAGACACATTTGCCAAGTTTCTCTACAGCATTTTTTATTTCCACATTTTTACCTAAGATTAGCATGTAGCACTTATAATCCAGGTGAGTTTACATGAAAGTGTAGTCAAGTCATTATTTTTAGCCAATGTGTTACAGCATGGATGTTTATGTAGAGTTCTTTCCTTCTATTCATTTCATCCTTTGCATGTGTAAACAGATGTGCGATTGATTGCTTTGTTTTATTGTGTTGTAGCTGTATTACCCATTTATTTAGCAAATCCTGCCTTAAAAATGATTACACCAGTTTGCTGACTTTTTCAACATCTTTATGTCACAGAGCTTTTGCTGTACTGATGGATAACAAATTTACAAAATATTTTTTTCCAGCAAAAAATGTTCTCGTATGTCCGTGAATCCTTGAGAAACTTGATGCATTTTAAACCTAAAGTTGGATAAAGTATTTGAAAAGGAACAATATTTCTTTTAATTGTTAAATGGAGGTGTAAAGCACAAAGGACAATTCTATGTAAAATGTTCTTTTGAGATTTGAAATGCTTGTATCCAGTGAGCACAGACGTGTATATTAGCATGCTGAGGGTTGAACAAGCATCAAAATGAACCTTAATCAAGCCTTGTACTGTTTAATAACAAGTCTAAACAGTAAGGGTTATGTAATACACAAGAAACTGTGACAATCACTTGAATTTAGAGGGTTTTCTGTAGTTTGTTTTATATGATTATGTGAAACAGGAAAAAGTTAAGAGTTAGTGGCACAACATCGAAGAGTGATCCTAGATTAAATATGTATTTGGTACATCTTTTGGTACATTTCTTGCCCTGTTCTACACTTTGATGTTGTCACTTCTGTCATGAAATAACCTCTTGAACTTTTTGTCTGTGTTTTTTTTGTTGTTATTTCCAGTTGCTTTTTCTAAGGTAGTTTACTAACATTATTTTCTGGAGCACTGTATGTCTGAATAAGCTATTTTTCATTTACATTATTCTCTGTCATTATTCTCTGTATCTTAATATTGAGTACAATTTGATGATTTGATTTGTTTGTTCACACTTGTTATGTAGATTTTCTTAAAGATATAAATGATCAGTGGTAGAGTATTTTGTGGTACACAAATGGAACTTAATGTGAGTATGATGCTGCACAAAAGGTACCTGATGTTTTCATTCATAAAACATCAAACGTCAAAGGTTGAGTAATAAATTATACAAACTCCACTGCAAACACTCAGTCATTTTTACAACCAAAAACATTCCACGCAGGTTTTCTGAAAAAAAAGCATTTAATCTTTCTTTGATGAAAATACAATTTTGTGGAGAGATGTATGAGAAGAATATTTTGTCTAAGTGTGTTACAGATATTTGCTCTTTACTTTATTTGAAATACTGACAGCCAGGCTTTATGGGATAACCCAACTGTCCCTTTTCACATATAAGGTTTTGATGTGCTCTGATAGAAAAAGAACAAACAGCTGCTTCAGCACAGCTGCATCAGTTTCAGGGTCGTGTTTTTTTTCATGCTGCCTCTCTGTCACTCTGACACTTAAAGAGGACAGTGCCATCGTTAAATATTAATCTTCATCAACAACTTACCACAAATACCATTGTTTTCTGTAAAAATGTTATCTAAAACTTGCATGTAATTCTGTCTATAGAACATATTCTACCAATTTATCAGATATTACTGAACTCTTGAGAGAAATTATAAAACCAAGAAAAGTTGAAGATGACAATCTTAAAAACAGACTTAGGGCAATTTAATATTCCATTTCTTCTATTTGATACAAATATGATTGATTTTAGTTTGATGCCATCTGAAAAGGACCAGACTGGCAAATACATCCCTGTTCTCAAAAAAGGTCTACAGCTGACCCAATTTGTCTTCACAAAAAAAGATGTACAAGATCACACACACACACACGTGCACACACACACAGTCAGTTACAGATCAATTCCAGGCATCTATTCCAATCAAATCTTCATTACTCTTGTTTAGGGCACTCACTCAACAAATAAAGCCATGCACATTCAGCATGAGTGGTGAGTACAGCAAAAATACAAGAAATGACAACTAGAAAAGCTTACATAACTTCATGCAGAATAGATGAAGACTGACTGTTTTTGCGCTTCAGTGGTTTGAGAGCTCTTCCTCAGAGTGCATGCTCCCTTTGACATAAATGATAATAGCTTTATGTAATAATGGATCACACTCGCTACTGTGCATGAGCCTTTGGTTCGCATGCAGAGTTCACTCCAGTTTTTATTCTTGATCCCAAAAGGAATTGTGTGGAATGTATCCTCATAAAAGCCTTGATTCATTCTCATGCTGTATTTGATTCATAATATGCTGTATATCTTTTGTTTTATGAAATGGAAGCAGCTGTATTTTAGTACTTTGTTCATATACCTACTGGCTGCTGAAACAGCTTTCCCAGACACAGCAGCAAATACATACATAACACACAAAAGCAAACAGATCTACACACACACACACACACACACACACACACACACACACACACACACACACACACACACACACACACATACACACACGATACCTGGAAAAGCAAAGGTCTACCATGTTTGCTCTTCTGTGAACCTGCAGATGTGACATCACACATCAGACAAATTGATGTTAACTCTTGTGCTGCTGGAATGAGATGAGACATTTGAGATCACGTTTTCAGGTAATGTCATCATGTTCTTTCACAGTAAAATAGCAAACACGAGAGGACACTGTATGTGCTCATATACTGATGACTTCAGCAGTCTGATTTGAAAGCTGGCAAACGTGTTTCTTTACAGACACATTAACTGAGAACATTTCACAATGACAGGTGGATTACTTCTTCAAAACCAATTTAGATTTGCAACTGCTATTAAACAATAATTATAAATGTCAATATATATGTTTCTACTAGGACACAAAAGCACTTAGATTCATTGAGCCACTTAAGTTGTCTGCTAATCAATTTTAAGTTGCATCAAACTATTTCTGTCAGTTTTGCTTTAAAAGTTTTAAGATGAAAACTTCTATCGACCCTCATTACCTCATGACATCATCTTTTTTTATTGAGTGATCCTAATAGCAAAAATATCATAATACAGCATATAATTCTCAAAAGGTTTGATCTTGAAACTTTGCATGCCTGCTTGAAAATCCAACTTACATTTAAGATAGATTCCCAGACAATCATCTGATGCCATTAAAACATTTTAATTAACAGTTTGAGTCCAACACTGAGATAACATCAGCATCGAAAGAAATATTCAAAATGATTTTAGACTGACTTCTGTTTTAAAAAAGAAAACAACTGCAGACGTGGAGTGTGAGTATACAGATTTGTATCAGTGTGTGAGGGTCTTCATGACCATTATGTAACCTTCACATTTGTTTGTTAACTGTGCTTAACCACACTGTTCACCTGGACAGAGTGACACTTGAAAAGCTTCCAGCAAAAGGAGGATTTTGCAAGATTTGAGAACAACCGCCTGAAGCAACATGCTGCAAACTAGCTTATCACTAAAATATTTATTCAGTTGCACCCAGTGTACTCAGTCTAAAAATCTGTTGTCAGAACACAGAGTACATGTTCTGCTTTAAGTCGTTCAAAGATGCACTACGACCCTGTAGGAGCTTTTCACTTTTGGTTCCTAAAAGGCTTCAGCTTTTTATGATTTTTTTAAAGACTAAAATTCTACCTAGATTTGGTGCTTCAGAAAATAAAATAAAAAAAATGGTGTAAAGAAATTTCTTTCAGTGGCAGGTGGAAGTGGTGAAAGTCTGAATTAAGTAATTTCTACCTCTCAGTCACTATTTGTATAGAGTCAGATCTCCTCCCTGTTCATATCTTTGCTCTTTCACAATATGTTCGACCTACACAGCTCAGCCAATCAGGAGTCAAGCAAATCCCCCTTACCCATAAACCACTACTCCTGGCGTCCCCTCTCTTATGTACAGTACAGTAAAGACAACGTGTTTCCCACTCTGACTTTAAGCTACAGGGGGGAAAAATTGAATTCTTTAAAAACTTTTCTACACCCACAGACAAAAGGATCTCTCACCTTCATTAGCTAGATTTCCTTACCACAAGTTTCAGTCTGCTGTCATCAGAAGTGTTGGTTTCTCAGGAATAACTTCTGTGTCAGTGTAATACCATGTCCATGCTCAAAGTCCTGTGCTGTGTGCTGTTAACGTCTCACTTCAATGTGGGGAAGAAAATCAAGGGACACAGAGGAGGTGAGTGAAATATGTTTGAATGCTCCCCAAAAATATGGGCCATTTGTTGCATGAGTTTAACTTGATGTGATGTGAAAAACACTTGATTCAAAAGAGAAAAAAAATTGATACCCTTGATTTGACTGTGTACCTCCCACTCAGCCACAGTGAGACAATCTATAACAAGCAATGAAATATGTTATATGATGCTGTTGGAAATAATAGGGTGCTAAACTTGATTTTTCCTTTTAAATGGTCTCAGAATAATAAAAAAATTAAAATTAACATTTCGAACTGACAATAAAATTACTTTTAAAATTGTCCTTTTTGCATGTCTGCAATTAGATTTTGCAGATTGAAACTCTGTTCTGTTCAGTTCATTAGTTGTTATGTAAGGCAACATAATTAGGAACAGGTCTTGGCTTTTCAATGTCATCATAACAGACATAATTTATTGGACAATGTACACCTGCAAAGTCGGTCAAAAATTAATAAAAGTTGGTCAAAGAAAATAAAGAAACATGTTTTGGCTGATCAATTTGAAGTTTTAAAAGAAAATAAGTCTGCTTATATTGTGTGTCTCAGTTTTTGCTAAGTTTGTTAGAACCAATGCACAACAACTCTCTCTTGTAAATTTGGTACCATCAAGTTTTCCATCATTGACTGGATTTATCAAATTGACTATGATTTCCAGCAGTTTTTAAAAAAATATCAAAATGAAAATAATCTGAACACAAAAGTAAAAACCTCCCACATGGGAAGTGTCACCCCATGCACACAAACCCAGCTGCACTTTATTATCAGAGAGAAGTTAAATTAAACTAATAACAGTGTAGGATTTTTAAAGTGGATCCTAAAGCTCTGATAAAAATGAGTCAGACTGTTTTTAATTGCTCTCCGTGTTCCTCTGGATAAACAGTCGTAACACTGAAAAGACACACCAAGGAAAACAGGAGATTTATGGAGCTGGTGGGTGGATGATGGATGGATGATTACTTTTATAACTGTGAAATGTTTTCATCACAGGCTCCATATCAGCAACCAGAGCTCCTCACATGGTTACTTTATATCTGAGAGTGAGGCGCCTGGGTCTGTGCCATTGTTAACATTAAAGTGTTTGAAAAATAAATAAGATTGACGTGAGGCAATGGCAAATATAAACGAAAAGCAAAGACAGATTTCTTTGGAAAAGGATCTGTGCAGTTTCTGAATGAGTTTTCTGAGGTTTCTGGGCTGTGGTCTCAAACATGTTGAAGGGAGGAGGAGTTTATGTAAGAAATTACAAGACAAGTCTGGCAGAGATGGGACTATTTGTGAAGTTTTATCTGTATGCATCTGCCAAAGAGAACGCTATGACCTGGAAACACAGCAAAGAACTTCCAAAAAGAGTTAGTCATCCTACATTCAAAACAGGCCTCATGAGGAAGGGTCTCATTTCCCCCTTTATGCTCTTGGATAATTCTACAAATACATCAATCTAATTTACGATACATTTCATTATGCATTACTTTTAATTATTTACCTCAAAGCAAATGTTCTGATCGTTCTGAATGTTTAATCGGGAAGAACAAACAGATAACTCCTCTGCTGTTTGGTTTCTGATGCACAGTGGACACAGATCAGAGGGGAGTCCTGAGGGTGAACGAGCTGCATGTCAGCAGTTCGGTCTTCAGGCTGTTTTTAGAAGGTGAAGACACCTGCACACTGGACCCTCTGCAGCTGCACACGCTCACCTCCTGTGGCTTCAACAGCAGTAATCCCCTCATCATCATCACTCACGGGTGGTCGGTAAGGTCAACTTCTCTTCCACTTCACTGAGTTGAAGCACTGGATACAAAACATGGAACTGGGACCAGTGAGGGGGGAGTCCTGCGGGCACAGTTTCAGATGTTAATGTTGCATATATAACCCATATTTAAAACCCTGACATATGCTCAAATAACTCAACATGATAGAAACAAGCAGAGACTTTCACACCCCAGATAACTCTTGTCATTTCAAATTAAGCAGGGCATTGAAATTCAGAGATGCACTACGCAAACAGGACATGACACATGCCAAAGTAACACTTTCTATCTTCTGTTTTCCATAGTTGGACGGTATGATGGAGAGCTGGGTGCACAGGTTAGCTACTGCTGTGAAGACGGCTTTAAAAGTCAACGTGGTGATTACTGACTGGCTGTCCCTGGCTCACCAGCACTACCCCACAGCTGTACAGAGCACCCGCACTGTTGGGAAGGACATCGCTCACCTGCTGCAATCACTTCAGGTCAGGGGGAAGCCATTTTTAAATTTGGAAAGCTATAAAATGTGTATATTTTAAACTAAGGAGGCATCTTACAAAGACAGTTTGAAGTTGACAGATTATGCTTTGCTCATAAATCCCAACAGGTACACTTCCAGTACCCGGTTAAAAAGGTTCATTTGATTGGCTACAGCCTCGGTGCTCACATCTCTGGATTTGCTGGAAGCTATCTAGAGGGTTCACAGAAGATAGGAAGAATTACAGGTGGGTGTTCCACTGGATAAGGCCGATATTTATGCCTTCATTTGTAAAAAGTCAAAGTTGGAAAGTGAAAATTTTGTAACAAACCTGCTGTTGACTGCATGTTGTCTCTGCTCAGGTCTGGATCCAGCTGGGCCTCTGTTTGAAGGCATGTCTTCCACAGACAGACTGTCTCCAGATGACGCTGAGTTTGTTGATGCCATCCACACCTTCACCCACGAGCGAATGGGCCTCAGTGTGGGCATCAAGCAGGCTGTGGCACATTATGACTTTTACCCCAACGGAGGAAACTACCAACCAGGATGTGACCTGCAAGACATTTACGAGCACATAAGTACCTATGGCCTCCTAGGTAAGACAAAGCAGAAACAAAAACACCATGAAAAACTGGACACATGTACACAGGTAGAGTGTGTGGTTCTTTAGGGCAGGGGTTCCCAAACTTTTCTTACCGCGACCCCCAAAATATAGGTGCCAAAGACTTGCGACCCCCACGGTCCCTCAGAGTGTTTTAATGTGGCTTCATTTAGCTGGTCTGCAGAAAATTAACCTACCTATATGAGCATGTCATATAAGTATATTTTTGCTAGATGACTATCATTTTGCCAGATGACTACTATTTTTCTTAAATATTTTTTACTACAATGGGTTAAATGTACTATTTTAGATTACTAAAAAAAAACATTCTAGAAGACATCTCACAACCCCCCATTTGTGTCTTGCGACCCCCCAGGGGGTCCCAACGCCCACTTTGGGAACCCCTGCTTTAGTGTCTATGATACATAAAGCTTTGCAGGTGCCCTCTAGAGGCTGTAAAAGTTATTACACACAGCAATACCAAAGTGTTGGACAGGAAGAACATCACATCCTTTATGTCAGTTGAGGAGTGTAAAAATATTAAATTTCCTCAAAGGGAGGGTTTTGGGATATGTAAACCAGGGTTTATTCTCTGGAGGAATATACAAACTGAAGACTTGTACTCCAGATAGTGCTGTAGAAAAGTCAGAGTCTCAAGTAAAAGCCATTAGACTGTAACGTCTTCAGTGAAAAGCTGACTGTTTGATTTGAGGATCTTGACAGAAGAAGCTTCCACAAGCAAAAAAGTCTGTCCTCTGGGGGGAGTGTCATTGAAATTTCATGTTAACATTACATACATGTCTGTCAAGGGGTACTATTCCTTATCTTTTAAACGCAGGAATTTGAGGCTGATGGTTATATAAGAAACAACTCCTAGTTGCAAAAACAAAACAGGGTTTTCCCTCTGAGAGCCGTTGATACACTCAAATATTTCTTCTCAATCTGAGAAATGAAGGTCAAGACACTAAACTGAATAATTACCCTAATATTTCTACATTGTTTTTCTGAGCAAAATACTCCCAAACAAATCGAGGACTATCAACATAACATCTTAGACACCAAAGCTTGTTTGTTGCTTTAGAGATCTCGTTTATTCTTTGCGGGAGTTTATCTGGCATGAACAGGTTTTTCCATCCAGCTTTGTGGCGCCCCTGTGTGAAATTAACAACCCTGCATCTGATGAGAGAAAGCACAGTCCATTCAGAGCAGTATGTTCTGCTGCTTTGCCTCTTCCTCTGCCATCTTAATTGAATTAATCCATTGGATGCCTCCTCGAAACACTGGTTCAGAAGGAATATCTTGGGCACCGATTTATCTTTTGCTTGTTGATCATTTCTCGCTCTGACGCAGATGTATTTCATTTCCTCCAGTCTAACACAAGTGGCTCACAAGTGGGATTAATGGTGCTTCCCAATCCAAACACATCCACATAATATGACAGTGAAAGCCACATTAAAGCAACTGTCATCCTAAGTAGTTAATTAGCAACATATGCCTTTCCTTTGCTCCGTCCGTCCCTCTTAACTGAGCTGCCTTCAGGCTACAAGAGTCTGCTCAAAGAGAAAGCGCTTCAGGGCCGAATGACATAATGAGCTGTTTAAAGAAGATGTGACAGAACGATGGGCTGATAGATGCCAGGTTTTGGTGATAATGAAATCAATACACAAATAATGATGTGACACTCTGATTAAGATGCTCAACAGACTCTTTGTCCACAGGAGAATACACATGTGTGGAAATGATGCATGGACAAGCAGTGAATAAAAAAAATCAATGACTCTTTTTTTAAATTCCCTCCCAAGGTTTCGAGCAGAACGTGAAATGTTCTCATGAGCGCTCTGTTCACCTCTTCATCGACTCGCTGCTGAATAAAGACAAACAGAGCATGGCCTACAGGTGCAGAGACCAAAGTGCTTTTAACAAAGGTGTGTGTTTGGACTGTCGGAAGAATCGCTGCAATACGCTGGGCTACGACATCAAGAAGGTCCACAGCGGCACCAGCAAAAGACTCTACCTGAAAACAGGCCAGCGGATGCCTTACAAACGTATGTGGTGGTACTTCTCACACTGAGTTAACTGACCTCTGATATAATTCAGTCAAACCATCATAGGTGCACACTTTGACCATAGAATCTTGAGGAAATCAACTATTATACAATCAAATGAAACGATTTTTAGCTTTCTTCATTTAAACTACCACAGACCAAAAAAAACAGTATTAATCTGTCTTACTCATAAATATTGTTTGTGTGGACAAAGCCTGACATTCCTCTGTGAGATAGAACCCAATTGCTCTTCAGCATTACCAGTGAGCCACACTATTTAACATAAACTGTCCTGCTGCTCACTAGTTAAAGTAGTTCCCTTTAAATCCACTTTTTCTCACCGTAGGAACAACTTTCACTTTACACAGATGTGTGCAGCTGTAAGGAAATTACTGACTGTGTAAAAGTTGAACAGTCACAAGATTTATATCTTGAGTAGGAGCTAACAGCTTGTATGATGCAGACAATGAAGGCAAATTCAGAAAGTACCTAAAAGAGACTTTTTTGGGGCTCCACTTGTAAATATTCAGAATTTAAAAAAATAGATGTCAGCCTTGTCTTCTCAGCAACTAATGAGGATTATGTTTAATACAACAACAAAAATAATTAATAATTAATTAATTCTAACATAATACAAATAGGAGGGAAATAATTATTTTTCTAATCATTATTGAAGTGTCATAATTTGCAAATCAAGCACTTTTTTTGCAAAATTTTAAAAGCTGTTTTTTCATGTAACATTATTTTTACACTGTAGTAATGCTGCTCTGTTTGAGCTTAACAGTGTTAAAATAATACAAAGATTACATTAATATCTAAAAGATATAACCTCATATATGGCTCCATTTAAAAGCTATAAGGACATTTCGACCAAGAGTTCCAGGGTCTTTTAGCCCCCAGAACTACTTTCCTCGGAACTAAAAGGTTCCTGTGTCCCCATTTCGACCGCGGCCTGAAGTCCCGGGTAGATTGTGTAAATCAGGCCAGTGACGTATGGAGAAAAACAATTATATTAGATAATATTTTGAAATCTTAATAAAAAACTAAACTAGTATGCATTCCCAGGAACTCCCTCTGTGTTTCAACAACTGTGTAAACTCCACAAATACTGTTACATTCAACCAAAAGTCCCAGGACCTTTGAAAAGTACTACCCCCCAAGCAGGGGCTTTTCAGGGGGGAGATTATCTGCCCTTGAACTAAATTTAGACCCTGGTTCCTCCGGTCGAAATGACGTAGTTCAGGGGTAAAGTCCCTAGTTCCTGGGTAGAGTTCCTGCGGTCGAAAAAAACGCCTTATTTATTAGTAGGTCTATGAAAACAAAGTGACTCTTACTGCATTGCAGGTTTAGCTTGTCTGGCCTGTACTACCTCTCATCTAATTCTCACAATGCAAAATTTGCATTTGTTCTCACAGTGATTGTTTGATAGAGGTTCTAACAGATGCTTTCATGTTTCTTCTCCTTTCTATACAGTCTATCATTATCAGTTCAGGATCCAGTTTGTTAACCAGATGGTGGGGATCGAGCCCTATCTCACAGTCGCCCTCTCTGGAACAAAGGAGGAGAGTGGAGACTTCAACATCGATATGTGAGTACTGCACCACCCCCCACCAGGCTTACATTACATCACATCCATGCTCAGTGGACTCACTCTGATACATGCAATATGCAGCTGGGTTTTCCACACTATAGGGACAGAAAGCAAGAGCAGCTGACACACATGGAAACAACTCAACTGCTGCATGAAAGAGAACTATAAATGGAGTTGATGGAGTAAATAATTAACCCAGGGCATAGTGCACCCACAAATGTGTTATATTCCACAATCTGAGGATTTAAGATCTGCAGCCTTTGAGGAAGTCTTATGTGTTTCCCTGCTTTATTCTAATAATGAAGTCTTCTGTTTGTAAATAATCTAACTCTGTCTAATTTGTTTTGTGTCTTCCTTTAGCACTGAAACGATTTCAGGTAATCAGACCTTTACCTTCCTGATCACCCTGGACAAAGACTTAGGTGATCTGATGATGCTCAAGTTGCGCTGGGAGGGATCGGCATTGTGGAAGAAAATGTGGAACCGGGTGCAGACCTTCATTCCCTGGGGCAGGGGGCAGAAGAAGCCAGTGCTAACAGTGGGACATTTCAAGGTCAAAGCTGGAGAGACACAAGAGAGGTACAGTCCTGTTTCAAGTCTGCAACAATTGAAAAACACAGTTCATAATCAAACTCAATTACAAGTAAAAATGAAGCCTATATCTAAAGTTAAAGCACATATATTCCAAGCTCTTACTATGTATGAACACATATTTTTCATTTGTAAGTCATTACTGTTTATCTACATAGAGATGCAATCACCATTCTAATGCCAGATCAACTAAGAAAGACAGGGGAGCTGTGTTAGAATAAAGAAAAACAATAGGCTTTTGTTTTTGTTTAACAAAAAATGTGCAAAAAACAGTTAACTCACTTTTGAAAAATTAAAAAAATGTTTAAAAAAACACATTTTTTCCAATACTAGCTTTTGGTATGATAAATCAACTGAGGTTGGGTGGCTTTGACTAAGTCAAGATGTCTTTACTAATCAGAGATATCTTGAAAATGCAACTTTATTAGGAATTTATATAAAAAATAAATGTTTTTTGAAAATGTGTAAAAACGGAGTTATCTGTTTTTGCAAATGAACTCTTCATAATAAATATTTTTTACACTTTGAAATGCACAACAGTATCTGTCCAACACTAGTGCAAGGAATCCTGCCTGTTTTGAGGTAACAGGAAACAGACATGAACAATTAAAAGTCAAACATTAGCCACTATATAAAAAAAGCACAATTGAACTCACTCAGTACTTCAGCAGTAGGTAAAAACAATCAAATAAAGCAGATTTGTCTTTTTGACATCTACAAATAATAACTCATGCTAACTAACAGCTAGCTGCCACCTGTAGCTAACGTTAGCCTGAAGCTCACAACACATGAAACGAGTACATAACTTTTAACTTAAGATGCAAATAACTCACAGTTTAAATTCAGCTTGTTCTGACAGTCCTTATCTTCACCGTCCTCCATATCATCTATATGTTAGCCTTGAATTGCAAACTCCACCAGTTAGCATTAGCATCCTTATTTTTTATTAGCATCCTCATTACATGGGTTAGCATTCTGAGATAGTTACCACCAACATTGTCCACTCTTACTTGTTTCTTATAGATAGTTATGGTAACTACGTCCTTTCACAGTAAACTATCCTGACATTATTGCATTACAACAAACAGTTTCACACTTGAAGTAGCTCCTTGGAAAGAAACTGTAAGAGCAAGGTGTGTGTTTCTCATAGGTGTTTATACAGCCTATGAATGCTATCAGGCCAAAAACAAACTTTATTTCTCTCTCTTTTTGTTGTTGCTCGAAACTGCAAAAACTTGCAAAACAATGAAATTATAGCAAACTGCAAAGGCCAATCTGATCATTTCATCCACACTTAGCTTACTGAAATATATTTAATCTTTGTAAACATTAGCCTGGTACATGTATCTTGAATCCTTCAATCCTTCAATCTGTATGCATATGACAAAAGTAATCAAATAAATAGTTCAGTAGGCTAAATCCATACAAATATATTCATTTATTCCAGAAATACTGGGGGAATGAGGGCAAAAAAAAACAGGCAAGACCCTACTAATTGATGATAATTTAGTTTAAAATTTGCATTATAAAGAATCCGTTCATAATATGTATGGAAAATCTAACTTAAGAGAGTTACCTGTAAATGAAATGCAGTAGAGTAAAGATAACAATAACAGAAATATTGCATAACAGAAAATACAAGCACTAGTCAATGTAATCATTTTTTTATATTATTATAATAGATTATTATCACTTGAGGAGTGTCATTTAATTTGTGTATTCAAGCAAGCTTTAAAATAGACATTTTTAGGTTTTCTTTCACCTCTAAAAACTTTTCTAAGTGTTAACTTATCCTGATAACTAAACATACACATAAATCACTAAAGAATAAGTGTTCTCTACAGCATTGTAGGCTTTTATTGCCACCTAGTGGACTGTTGTGTACAGAATCAGAAACATATATAATCAAGCACTGACTGCTCTCTGCCACACTTCACACTCACCTATGTTAAATGTTAACATTATTGTTTCTGTTTCCAGGACATCTTTTTGTGCCAAGACGAATGATGGACAAGAACTTGAGATTTCGCAAGACAAAATATTTGTTCGCTGTAATGATCACACATCAACAAAACAGCGAAGAAGGAAACACAACTAACAGACTTGTATGATCAGTTTCCTGTTCAACAGACTGAAGAACTCTGAAAACTGGATGACATTCTGTGACCTTCTAAATATCTTAAGTTGACTTAAAGTTGTAGCCATTAACAAATAGCGGTATGGTTTTAAGGGAGAGCTCAATTCAGGGAAGCTGAAACTAGTTAAACTAGCAACTAATGAATACAATGTTTACAATTTATAGAAGCATGTCTAAATTTGAAAATGTGATCTTTTTACTGGTAAAATAAGTATTGTTTGTGATTTTTGCACCCTAACCAAACTGAAGTTTAAAGAGCAAGCAGAGATCTACATGTCATCGATGTCTACAAACAGCTCAGTGTTTGCCAATTTAAATATTAACCAGACGGGACAAAAAGTCAACGACCTCTGGGTGATGGTGATCCCAGTCGTATGTACATTTCTGTTCTTTTTTTTTTCTGTAAATGTTCTATGTAATATTATTGAACTCATAATTTATGACCTCACATTACTCTTGCCAATAACAGTATTTAAATACATTTTAATCAAACTTCAACCAGAGCAATAAATAAACTATGTTGTTTTCTACTCTGTTGTGTGGCCTTTTTTTTATGTTTTGTCTATCCACTGGTCATGCTGTAACACAAACTTTGATTCCAGGAATAGAAAAGCTAAATATGCAGCTTAGAAGAGTTTGGAAACTAAAAGTCTTTATGTACACTAAATATAAATATCTACAAAAAGGTCAAACTCTAGATAGCTTCCAGCCTGTGTGTGAGGCTCAAACTGTGAACGCAGAAATGAGACAGAAATCCTCGAACAGCGATATTTTGGAGTATTTAACAGACGATGAGTTGTGTGGGCAGGGAAGGCAGTTTGAATGGAAGGCAGTAATCTCCAATACAGCATTACTCATATTCGGTGGTGGACAGTAACAGAGTAAATTTACTTCAGTACTGTACTGAAGTAAATTTTTTGAGTATCTGTACTTTACTTGAGTATTATTTTTTGGAGGAACTTATTACTTTTGACTCCACTACATTTCTATCAATGCTCTAGTTACTCACTACTTTAGCTTTGAAGTCAGCTCATGAATTTCCTTCTCTTTCTGAAATCTGATCCCTAAGACAGTAAAATGTGTTTGTGTAGTTCTGTTTGTCTGAGTGGTTTAGTCGTACCTGTATATCGTGTCTCCATGGTTGAACGTGGAACAAACAGAGCAAATTTCACTCAGATCAGGCAGTTCATTTAGAGGTGGTAATGATGTCTATAATTCTCCACCTGAGCACCCATGGCCATATCTTCAGCCTTAAGTATTTTTAAAAGAAAGTACTTCAGTACTTTAATTTAAGTAATAATCTGACTGAACAACTTTTGCTTGTATTGAAGTAATAATTGACCAGGAGGATCTATACTTTGACTGAAGTAATGACACAGAGAGTGTAAAACTTACTAAAAAAAGTTGCTTTTGTGTATAAGTAAAACAAACAAACAATTTGATCAATTCTGGTTTATTAATGCATTTCAAGTAGTTCAAAGGAAATTATATTTTTGTACATCACCTTTGTAAATTTAATTAAAAGTCAAAGTTAGCTGAATGGGAAACAGAACGAAAAAAGATGAAACAAAAACCACCCATTGAAGACGCTGTATAAAACACAGGACGTATTAAATCAAGACAGTAGTACTAAATCTATGCCATTTTGGATTCGCTGTTTACATCACATATACTTCAGTGCACATTTTCGCAACATCATAGCAATACTTGAAACAAAGAAAAAATTTCCCAGAGTAAAATCCCCAAAACCCAGTATTGTCCACGCCTCACCATAACAACAAAAAAGATGATTCAGCAAAGCATCTCTCACTCAAACACACACACACACACACACACACACACACATGCACACTTAAAATCACACCACACAAAAGCTTTAAAAATTTGCAAAAGAGAGTCAAAATAAACCGTAAGCTCAGAACCAAGATGAAAGCACTACAAGTAGCACCAAGAAGACAAATCAGTTTTAAAAGCCACAGAGGATTTCATTTTTGTGTGTTAAAAAAACAACAACAGAAAACACAACTTCCATGTACCCATTTAGGAGAAAAACAGTGAAGGCATTCTCTGTAAAGAGGCTTACTTGTTCATTGTTGAGCTCTGTGATACTCTGCATAGAATAAATCTGATGGATAACGCAACATACTAACACCTTACAGTCAGAAGACGATGCTGAGCTGCAGCGGGGCTTTACGCAACTCTTCAGCAAAGGTAAGACAAATAAAAAAGATTTCTCCACCAAGTCATATCCTCCTGTTATAATTTTAAGAAACTAAACATGTATTTTTAAAGTATATTTTTATAGGCTGCACGCTCATCCATCTCTCAGTGAAGTTATCCTGTATTTAATCTGGCTGAGGATAACTGAAAACTCAATCTGAGTCAAATCAGAGCTGGTCAAAAAAGGAATATTATACAAAGTAAATAAAATAATTATTCTTAGAAGTCTGAAAAAAGTGTGTTATATATACCAACTCTGAATTTGTTTTTCTGACTACAATCTCAGCAGTCCAGACTAATAACAGTGTACGGACAAACTGCCACCTCATGCCTGGTTCCAGGCCCGGTAAAGATCACTGACACTAGAACACCAACTTCAGTCTCGCTACTCTGAGTAGGCACATTTTGAATGCAATCACACAAACCAAACCAAGAGGGTGTAACAAAGGTAACAGAGTTCCTTGAGGAAAATCTGGTGAGTGGGAAAACAAAGGACAGAGCAGCAGATGGATGGTAAACGCCAAGTGATTGTTCGCTCTGGTAAATGTCTGTTAAGAGCAGAGACAAAGCAGCTATAAAATCAGAAGCTCTACTTTTACTAAAGCGATTGCTCCACATATACAAATAACCTGAACTACAAGTAAAATTATTAAAAGCTAAATCCACAATCACATTAGACCAGAGAGGTTCATCTGGCTATAGAGGCCCAGAGGATTTAACTGATATTAGTGGTTTTAAGAGTCATGTCTTAGACGGCCAGTGTGTGAAACAGAAAAGGTGACAGAAACAGAAGGAGGGTGGAACAACTACTCCAGGACACTTCTTTTCTAAAGTTCTCTCTTGTTTATGCAGTTTTTTTGTGCCAAGAGTTTAGTTTGAACATTTTTCAATATTCCTTTTGCAGCATTAAGTTGTCATTGCAGAAATCAGAGCCAAAGCAAGAAGTCAGGTACAAAAAAAAAAATAGCTACGACGGACTAAAAGATGATACAATCAAACTGTAAAAAAGCTTTTCTCTCACCGATCTGACTCATTTCTGCCTCTACGTAAACGCAGCAGCACAACAAGAATACTTCATATCAAGATGATCCCTTTCCTCCGCACAGCTCTGCATCTGATACCAGACGCCTCTTTAATCTTGTTCAGTTCGTTCCTCTACATTCTTTCATACAACCTCTCTCTCTCTCTCTCCTCTACATCCCCACATCTCTGTACGGCCAAGAGGGACTTCACCCTGAAATATGCATGCATCCATCTTTTCCACCCCATAAACTTGTCTTCTGGTGTTCCATTAATCCTGAGAAAGTGAATTAAAACAGAAAGTAATCTTTGTCAAGCAGAAAATAAACTGAAACAGAGAAAAAAACTACTGCAACCTCTGTACTACTGCACACTGAAAGAACGCGTATGCTTCAGAAAGAAAAGCTTTAATTTTTGATGGTAGTTTGATTTAAAATAATCTTATTACATTGGCAAACAAAAGTGGTTGCTCCTCCTACTCAAGCTCTAAAACTCATGTATGACTTGCAGTCTTGCCATGGTGCTGATGATGGCAGCACCTCTAAGAGGAAGAACAGGGAAGAAAAGCTGGCACGGATGTAGGACAAAGAAAAGTGCATTCTACTTCCCTCGCCTCCGTTCTGGAAAAAAGCATTCTAAGAGAGAATTAAGATTAAGACAACATATCACAGATCAGTGAATTTCTCCTCCTGTTGCTCCCTGGAAAAGTTATTCATTTCCTATAAAAGCTGTGTGAACCACTGCAGATCTGGCTCTCAGAGCAGACGCAGGACGAGTTGAGTTTGTTTAGGCCTGAAACTTCAGGCTTAGTCCAGTGAAAACCAATCCAGGTGCAAGGTCTTTGAATTTTTGCAAAATATGGTAAAGGTAACTCTTTGGAGTGAAGTGCTCCTGATGTAGGCACTAGGAAGAACCAAGGCAAAGAGTGGAGCAGCGTCTCAGCGTCTCAACTGCCCCATTTGATAGTTCTCTCTGTACTGACGTTGGGGACGTTGGCTCTGTAACTGCTGATTTGCTTGCTGCTGTCTTCTCCTTTTCAGGGTACCTGCAGGACGAGAACATCTCAGTGAGGGGCACAAAAATAGATACCACAAACTAACGCTGCTTCATTTCTACACCTTCAGGAAGGTGCAAGTAACAGCGGACAGGGCATACATAGAAACAAGCTAAATCTAAATCACACGTGATCACTACTGTTTCAGCAGCAGGATGTCGAGTGTTTTCTTGTGTTGTTTTCAAATGATGTGCTTATCTTTTCCCAAAAACATTATTCACTCATTAGTATTTTAAAGGTTTTCAACATGTAAAATCTCTCTTCCAAGCTGCTCTTTCTTATTACAGTTATTCTCAGTTGCTTTGGTACATTTCTCAGATCAGAATTGAAATTCTCAAAACTACTTGTTCAATCTTCACATTATTGTGTCACTTGTGCAAATCAAAAAAGCAGTTTCTGCCCTCATTTTGGGAGGAAAGGAAAAAAAACAAAACAATACTAATAATCTGCCTATGTGTTGTGCGCTTTTGTTTTGTTTTGATATCTGTATATACAAATATATATGTGTAAATATATATATGGATGTGTGTATATCATAGACTGTATAAAATATGGACGTAGTATCCGTGATGTCACCCATCTGTTCCTGAGAGCTGTTTTGAAGCAAATCGACGGCAGCAGCCATATTGGTAATGCGGAACTCAACTAGGCAGAGTGTGACGTAGTGTGAGTCTCTTAGCCAATGGCTGTGTGTTCCCGACCGGGAGTCACGTCAGTCATGTCCTTATTTGGGCATAACTCATAATCTTAATATCTTCTGAACCATCACGTTAGAAAAAAATTCACCCCCCGTACAGTGTGTGCCATTAGAGAGATTAGAGTTGTAGGGCCAAGCCGTTTTTTAACCAGGCTGCAAACATGTTTATTAATGCTGCAAAGATCATCTTTTTCCCATTCATATCTATGTGGTTTCCGGTGTTTCTGCAGCCAGCCTCAAGCGGATTTTCGATGTATTGCAGTTTATATCACTTCCGCATTGGCTTCATCGTTTGAGACCGGAGTTTGCCGCTTGGTGTATATATATATATATATATATATGTTTTTTTTGTTATTATTATTTATGATGGATGTGCAGACCAATGTTGTGCAAGCTTTTTGTTACTGTTATTTGTGAAAAAAACAAAACAAACAATAAATATATTTTGCAAAAAAAAAAGCAGTTTCTCATTTCTTTGAACAAGTTGCAAATGCTTTGGTACATTCATGCAAATGATTATGTACAATTCTCTGCTGTTTCCCACATTATCAAGTGCTTATGTCATGTTGATCAAAATGTATTATAATGGGTCTCCGTTGAATAGTCTCATCCTCCACAACATTTAGGCATTAATTCATCGCATAAGTCTTCACATGCAAAATAGTTGAACATGTTGTCAGAATGTGTCAGTCATATTTCTGTACATTTCAATTAGACTTTTTTCTAAATCTGTCCTGAATTGGTAAATTGCTCAGAGGTGAATCTTGACTTTCTCTAACGAAGGCCCATCAGACAGGAATGTCAGGAGGTGTAGGAAGACTGCACTGCACTGTAATTCCTACAGCATGTACAGTTTCCCCATGTTCACATTTCTACTTTTGTTTTTTTGTTTTTTTCTTTGTGCTATGCACATTATGTCTTTTTCTTTCTGTATTGCAATGACATGGTCTGTCAACAAATTAAAGTACAAACAGTAAAAGCGTAAACGTGAATCTTGTCCAGTCTCTTGCAATCAATCTCCCACATACACTAAGGTGTAACTTACAATTTACAATAACTGCCATCAAAACTTTAGCCATAGTTTACATCAGAACGTCCCTCCAGAGTACACTGTTATATTGACAACATGAATGAGCAACTTAATTGTCTTATCCGTACACAATGACACAAGGACTTGTCATGCTGATGGCACTGACATTTTCATTGACACAGATATTTACTTTTGAGAGATGAATTAAGGATTTTGAGCAAGATACTGGCTTTTGCAGGTAATCCATGGTGTTTTGCTATTTGTACGAATTGTTTTGAGAAATGCACTTACTGTTCTGCAAATGTCGAGGATGATTCGAGAAATGTACCAAAGCGACTCAGAAAAAACTGTAATGCATTCAAAATTTGCAAATAAACATTCAGTGCACTGTACCTGGCAGTGGCTTTGGTGGAGGCAGTTTGGGATTGCTGCTTGGGGTGTGGACGCTGCAGATCTTGATGAAGCCAGCCATTAGCATAATAAGAGCAATGCCCATCAAAAGCACTGCCCACCAGTGAGCCTGAAAAACACAGATCATGTTAAATAACATTGACATACAATGAAACGCAGCAGAAATCTTTGGTGCAGGACCCCAGTGCTGCATTTTCTGATTCCCTAATGTCTGGGCCACTCACCACTATCCACTCAGCAATGTTCTCATACAGCTCTGCATTGAAGATGGCCTTCTTCAGCCTTGCCAGAGGCCCATCGGCGTCCACCAGACGACACCTCATGAACACGTCACAGTAGCCCTTAAAGTCGTTGCAGGGGGAGCCAGGCTGCAGCGTTGTGACCTTCTTGTTGAAGAATTTTTCCCATTTCTCTGAGCCAGAGCTGCTGCAGGTGTCGGGGTTCGCTGAGGGCAGAAAGAGAAGTATGACCTTAAAGATGCTGATAATAACTCAGTGCTTTGCCCTAGGGGTTAAACAACAAAGAACATATCATTCCATTAACAGTCACTGACGTCAAATAGCACTTAATGCTAACTTAAATTTCTACTGAGTGTTTTTTTTTAATTTTTTATCCATAACCATTTTTCAGCCTGTCACTCACCTTTCTCCATGCAGCACACATGACAGAGCTCGGCTGCTTCATCCTGGCCATCCTGGCTGGCACAGGTGCAAACCTCCAGGCCATACTTTGCACAAATTGAACCGGAGCATACCTGTCACAAACACACAGGAAGAAGAAACATTAAAGACATTTCAATTCAAACACAAGGTCATAATCTACAGATACCACACACCCACAGCGAGTGGAACAGTGATGCCTACATACCCCGTTGAGGCAGACTTGTGTCTCTGAATGGCAGGAGGTGAAGTTTTCCTTTGGTTCTGAGGCAGGACACAGAGGTGTCGCCCCATTGCACGTGCCTTCTAGGGCACACTCGGACTCCAGTCTGCACTTTGCTTTACTGGTCTTGTAAGAACACTCTGGTGTGCAACATGGGCCTTGGCTGGGACTGTGGAAAAGGTATAAAATTCATGCCATCTGAAGTTAAAAGAATCCTTTAAACAGTCATTTTTGTGCTAAATCATTCCTCAACACACATTACATCACTGCACAGGGGCATGCTATCACATCTGACCTGCAGATTTTGCCTGGTTGGAGTTTGCATCTTCTGCCCTCTGGCTCATTGGCACTATAGCAGCAGGGGTCTTTACACTGATCGTTGTAGCCGCAGTCACACTGTTCTCCCTCTTCTACTAGTCCATTACCGCAGATAGGCTGGCCAGACTCTGTACACACAGACATAACAGCATGAAGACAGAGTCTCTTTCACACAGAAACAGGAACAGATGAGAAAACGAGAGAACTTACCGACAAAGCAATCATCTTTCTTCTTGGCCAGAACAGCGCTTACATTGCGGATGCTGCAGATGGAGAACTTGTTGTTGTTAAGCTTGTCTCCTGATGTAGCTCTGGCATACATGATGTAGTTTCCCTGCTCCTTTTTCTCCTGCTGTTTCGACTCTCCAGGGGTGCATTCAATCCCAGAGTCATGCTGTAAAACAGAAGGCAAATATAGGAGAGAGGGCAGAGTGACTTAGAACAGAATGAGCAGTACACGATATGTTGCACAGCTTAAGCCAGAGAAAGAAGTAGCCAGAAGTTTAAATTCTATTACTCACAGGAGAGCCAAAGTTGTGCCCCACTTCATGAGCGAAGGTGATGTGTGACACTTTGGGAGGGACATGGGAAGCATAGTTTTGCACGGTGATGATACCAGTGTTCAGGGACTTCCTCTTTCCATCAGAGTACAGTTTGCTCTTCTCACAGATACCCCCGGAGCTTCCTGTTGTAACAAAATTAACGCAAAAAAGGCAATAGGAATTACTAGTTGTTTAAATACTATGACTTTCTGTGTTCTGAAAATGAACTAATCCACTGCCACAGATTGAACTTTAACAGTCATCAAGTGGGGTTTAAGATGGAACATGTTATGCGAGTTGTTGCGAGTCAGTGGAGGTGATCCGTATATCAGAAACATGAACACAAGAAGACCCCTCGCTCCACTGTTCACAAAAACACCTCTCATTTACATACCTCTGCATTCAAGAAAAAAAAAACACCAAACAATAGACTCAGTAGATTTCAAAAGCCATACATTTGAAAACTGACATTACTCTGATCTGATTATATTTAAGAGATTTTTAAATAACAAGTCACAATCGCTTAGGATGATGAACTCTTTGTTAAGCCTTGGTTTGGGAAGCCTCTGCACTGCAGCGCAAAACCTGCATTCTTTCTACTGGCCAGCAAGGGGAGTCTCTGCTGGCTATGAGGTCAGATTTTAAGAAAGTAGATATAAAAATGACCCTTACTTTATGTTGAGTTATTACCTCTGTAAACATTTAGATATGTAGGTTGTGGTCTCTAAAGATCATGTTTCAAGTCCCCTTCCATGAAGCATGGTCAGGGTTCCCACTCTTTTCCAGAGATCATTTTCCAGGACATTTCCAGGACATTTTCAGTGAAGTTTTGAACTCTCTCAGAGATTAAAACATTTTTAAACTGTCTTTCTGTGTGGCGATGTCTATTATGATCAGCGATGTCTACAACGTGCAGTTTCTGTGCAGCTGTGTCACTCTTTTTGTTCTGTTTGTTTTCACCATCAGGAGTTTGCACAACTACTAGCTACAGTACGGTAATTGAGCTCTCAGCCTGCAGGGAAAGTTGTGAGGCACAGACCCCCAAGCTCTCTGCCCAACTCCACTGGACACTCTTTAACTTAAATATAGGACTCTTTGAATCAAAAGAGCACTTCACAAGATTAATTTACCATAAAATATAAACAATATACCGCCGTTTTCTGGGAATGCATGATTATGACAAAGTGAGGGAGAAAAGATGTGATTGACAAGCTGCTTTCACGGCAGTCTGTCAACCAGGGTAGAGGTGGAGCAATCCATATCCATCCCACTGTCCAAGTGTAGTCACTTAAGCTCAAAACAAACAAGGGTGACAGCTAAACTATGGGTGAGTAACCATCTAAATCATAAAGACATCTGTGAGGCAAAGGCCAAAAGTCATAGTCTATCACTACTATTTAAAAGAACATATTTTTTCAATGTGTATTTCAATATAGAACAATAATATATGTTGTAGCAGTAAAATAACATCTGGTTTTTGCATTATAGCTAATGCAAATGTTTACCATATTACAGATAACACGACTGTGAATGCCGACTGGTATGCACATATTAAAGTATATAGAAATGTAAAGGCTCATCTTGTGGGAAAAAAACAAGATCCATTTGTGATCATAAATGTAATAAATACCTGAATATCATTGGTCTTACTAAATGTTCTGAAGCGTGCCTCATGTGAACTTTCTGGCCTCTGACCTTTACTCTTTATTTGACTTACTTTGATAAAAATGCACAAAACTCTATCAGCTGGAGGAACACAACACACTTCTTGATCACAGTCAGCAATAAGCATGCTCCCCTGCAGCTGCTTTTCCTATAATCCATAAAGCCGGTCATTAAGAGGCAACTTCTACCCGCACAGCAACAAGAGACCAAAGCACCTAAAGCAATAAACAATGTCTCCATTATATGCACGAGGATGCCTGCGCATTATATGGGGGACCACACGCCACTGAAAGAGCTTGTATCTTGACAAGTGGTCACATCAATAGAGGACTTATATGTTGTTCTTGAGCAACATCCCTGTTGGCTTTTTCTTCTTCCCTGTCTTTGTTCAGTCATCCCACAGCTCGCTGCAACCCTCCATCTCCCTTCATCTCTTCTCTTCAATCAATTCTTTTCGCTCACAGCCAGGCTCATTTGCTTGTATTGATTGTCAGTGTTAGTTGTCGTGTTCTTCATGGTCAGACTGTGGAGTCTGAACTTATTCAAAAGAGGAGTAACAAGAAGCCTTCTTTACGTCTTTATAATGCTTTATACATGAATATAATTGAATTACAGACTAAGTGGCTGCATATATAAGACACATATGGATGCATATGTTTAAATATTAGCCTTTTTTGAAATTTGAAGATATTATTCAAGCTTTCAGTGAATAGAGTCATAAATACTGGAGGAGAGGGTGGGGTTGACATGCAGGAAAGGGTTAAATGCCAGAATAGAGCCCACTGACAAACACAGACTGTAACAGTAATCGACTTAAGCCATCAAATAAGCCAAGAGGACCCGGGTATAAATGACCTGAGCTAAAATGAGCTCTAATCTCTGACCTTTCTTTCTTCAGTGCCTGTGTCATTCAGAGGAGCTGAGATCTGATCTGAGAGGAGCCGGATTATTGAGACTTTGAAAAGTAAATTAAAGACCAATGTATTGAATATGTAAAGAACCTGAGTCCATCATGAAACTCTTTTTGTTTTTGGTAATGTGATTCTTCATGTTTCATTGTCATGTCTATGAATGTAAAGGAGAATTTATTATATGTATTCATTTAGGGCTGCACGGTGGTGCAGTGGGTAGCGCTGTTGCCTCACAGCTAGAAGGTTCCTGGTTCGAATCCCCAGCCGGGCGGGTGACTTTCTGGGTGGAGTTTGTATGTTCTTTCCATGCATGCGTGGGTTCTCTCCGGGTTCTCCGCCTTCCTCCCACAATCCAAAAACATGCTCAGGTTGATTGATCACTCTAAATTGCCCGTAGGTGTGAGTGTGTGCATGAATGGTTGTCTGTCTCTCTGTGTTAGCCCTGTGATAGGTTGGCGAGCTGTCAAGGGTGTACCCTGCCTTCCGCCCGAAGCCAGCTGGGATAGGCTCCAGTGCCCCGTGACCCCTAACGGGATAAGCGGTCAAGATAATGGATGATGTATTCATTTATTTTTTGTTAACAATGTTTATTATGTAAGTATTTGCTTGTTAGTCTACATATTTGTTTTTACTAGCTATTATTGTTACTGCATTTACTTGTATTATTATTGTTTTATTCTTGTGTTGTTTATCTATTTATTTATTTATTTATTTATTTATTTAATTCTTGTCACTCTTGTCTCTAGGTTTAGGGTGGCTGGGTAATATGGGTGGATGTAGAGAAAATGTTGTTTGTAAAATTAAAAACTATAAATAAAGCATTTTTTTAAAAAGACCAATTTATTTAGTTTGGCTTTTATGTAGGCTTTTTTTTCACAACTTCTTTTAATCTATCATTTTAATGTCACTTTATGTTTATTTTAAATTCTGTTGTTTTATCAGTTTTTAACTCTTCAATTTGTATTATCTTATTACTAATTGTACGGCTATTTTTAATGCTTTTATTTATCTTAGTCTTATATCTTTACCTTTGTTATTGTCTTCACTATTCATGTTTTATCTGTATTTACTTATTTTTTAACTATTTCCCTTTCTTGTTTATTTAAATACATTTTATTGCAATCGGTGTGCATTAGTCTCTACTTCTAAATCCATTTCTGTTTAATGTTCAGTCATGATATATTTGATTTTGATTGTTTTCGATCGCTGTAAAGCATTTTGAATTGCATTTGATTTGTGTGAAAGGTGCTATATAAATAAAGCTGGATTGATTTGATTGATGCAATGCCATGCCTCTACCACAGAACGGACAAAGTTCTTCACATAATGCGCGAAATGCACAAGTTGGAAGACAAAGAAGAATAGTTGTTGTGTGCAAAAGAGTTTGTACTGATGGATGTTTCTGGTGGTAAAAACTTGACAAATGGAGGATCACACAGATAATGCATCACAGCAGCTTTTTGTCCTCAAAGGCCACCGTCACTTAACTGATGGGAGGGCAGAACAAGGGAGCATTTCAATCTAGAATTTGCCTGTTAATATAAAAAATTCTACACACTGCACCTTTAAGCTGAACTCATGACTGATTATCAAATGAAAATAACAGACTGAAATTTACCATCCCACTTTGTAGAGCAGTTTGGTAAACATTGGTTGTTTGTAAATGTGCTATTTGAATAGAGTTAGCTTGACTTGACAAATAAGAAGACTACTTGTCACATGGGAGACATGAGGTAAGCTCCTGTGTTACGTTTCAGCTATCCAGCTTTAAAATGTCGGAGCAACACATAGATTTCAACCAGGTATGTGCAGTTGTGTACTGACCTGAAGGAGCTCCGACCCAGGCCAAGCCAAGAACTCCGTCATCAAAGTCCCTGTCAGTGAAGACGTAAGCTAGGCAGTAGTCGTCGTGGTTCTGTTCAGAGTTCAGCTCCAGAAACTTCTCCACACCGATGTTGGCAAAGCGGAAAGGATTTGATTTGTCCTTTTCATCGCTGGTGGTATTAATCTGAATGAAAGAGAGGACAATTACAGAAGAGAAATAAGAAAGGAGAGGAGCTGATGCTGTGAAATAAAAGCAGCTTTGAGGTCAGCTGTTTCATGTGTTCAACTGACGTCAAAGCAGCTACTTGTTATTTAACTCACTCTGATCCTTTTAACCATGAAGCTGATGTTGCGGATGCCCATGAAGTCTGTGGCTTGGTAGATGGAGTCAATGGCCTTCACGTGGCTGGAGATCTTCAGGGAAAGTGTTATGTTCAATCAGTGGAGGAAAAAAGCAGTAATGCAGTAGAAAAAACGCTTCATTGAAGACACTAAGCTTTCTGAGGAAATAAGGATAATGCTGGTTCATGACGCATCTCCTTATCTGCCCTATATAACATCTGTCTTATCTGTTTCTTTGAAACAGTTAAGACAGATATTATATGACTGCGTGTGTATAAGTGTGTGTGTGTTTGTGTACCTGGGCAATGACAGCTTCTCTGGAGCCGTAGTATTTATAAAAAAGATGGTCGGTTTGGATAAAGAGCTGACAGGTGTTTTTTTCTTTTGCTGCCGCCCTTTTTCTCCTCAGAATAATAGGACCATGGGTGCTCTCCTCCTCCAAGACACTGTTTTCATCCTGTACCAAAAAAAAACAACAGTCAGTATCAAACAGGAGGATGGATTTAGGAAGGCAAAGAAACCCAAACCTGAGGAGAGTTAAACAGATGGTTTAACCGATCCCCTGGCAAACACTCGTGTTTATAGGGAATTAAAACATTGTGCTCTGAGGAAGCTTCACAAAAACTACACGAACAATTCACATTACACTTATCCCAAACTCCACGCTCACGGACTCCGAGGTGCATTCTTGTTAAGTGTGTGTGTGTGTGTGTGTGTGTGTGTGTGTGTGTGTGTGTGTGTGTGTGTGTGTGTGTGTGTGTGTGTGTGTGTGTGTGCTAACACTGTCCCACAAAATCATCAAGTAAGCTCAGGCTGTGATGCAGACCTCTCAACACCAAAGTAAGCTCTTTCCATAAGTCCTCATTTCTGCAGATGTTTCTTTGGGAGTTTCCCAGAGTTCATTGCAAAATAGGTGACGTGAGGGACTTACAGATGCATGCATTCACTAAATGTAAACAAATGTCTATATTTAAATAGTACTCACAAAAACCTAAAGATGATGAGATCGAGCGTGGAAATAAATGTAAGAAAAGTTGATCTCTAAATGACATCGTGATGAATCACTTTAGTGGTTATCTAATCCGTGTTTGTGAAGTTGTTTATGTTCGTGTTATATCAATTATTTGCAAAGGGATGAATTTTACCAACTTTTGATTGGTCAATTTGTTGGATAAAAGTCGGAATATGTTCGAAAAAATGACAAATTTGTTGGGTAGAAGTGGGAAATGTGCTCAAAAAAATGACAAATTGTGGGATAAAAGTTGGTAATATGCTCAAAAAATGACAAATTGTTGGATAAAAGTGGGAAATTTGATCAAAAATTTCAAATTGTTGGATAAAAGTTGGAATATGTTCGAAAAAAATGACTAATTTGTTGGGTAGAAGTGGGAAATATGCTCAAAAAAATGACAAATTGTGGGATAAAAGTTGGTAATATGCTCAAAAATGACAAATTGTTGCATAAAAGTTGTGAATATGCTCAAAAAATGACAAATTGTTGGATAAAAGTGGGGAATTTGCTCAAAAAAATGACAAATTGTGGGATAAAAGTGGAAAATGTGCTCAAAAAAATGACAAATTTTGGGATAAAAGTTGGTAATATGCTCAAAAAAATGACAAATTGTTGGATAAAAGTGGGGAAATGTGCTCAAAAAATGACAAATTGTTGGATAAAAGTGGGAAATGTGCTCAAAAAAATGACAAATTGTGGGATAAAAGTTGGTAATATGCTCAAAAATGACAAATGTTGCATGAAAGTTGGTAAAATGCTCAAAAAATGACAAATTGTTGGATAAAAGTGGGAAATTTGCTCAAAAATATCAAATTGTTGGATAAAAGTCGGAATATGTTGGAAAAAAATTACTAATTGCTGGATAACAGTCAGAATATGTTCGAAAAAATGACTAATTTGTTGGGTAGAAGTGGGAAATATGCTCAAAAAAATGACAAATTGTTGCATAAAAGTTGTGAATATGCTCAAAAAATGACAAATTGTTGGATAAAAGTGGGGAATTTGCTCAAAAAAATGACAAATTGTGGGATAAAAGTGGGAAATGTGCTCAAAAAAATGACAAATTGTGGGATAAAAGTTGGTAATATGCTCAAAAATGACAAATGTTGCATAAAAGTTGGTAATATGCTCAAAAAATGACAAATTGTTGGATAAAAGTGGGAAATTTGCTCAAAAATTTCAAATTGTTGGATAAAAGTCGGAATATGTTGGAAAAAAATTACTAATTGCTGGATAACAGTCAGAATATGTTCGAAAAAATGACTAATTTGTTGGGTAGAAGTGGGAAATATGCTCAAAAAAATGACAAACTATGGGATAAAAGTGGGAAATGTACATAATCAAAGTCCACCTCTCAACACACCTATGGGCTCATTTATCTACTACAACCATAGTGCCAACCACAGGAAATACATGGTACTGACATTTACATACAATACCTGATTTCTCACAAATTTTGAAAATGTCATCATGGTCCCAATTTTAACTCATCTACATAAACATTATGTCCATATTAATAGGGCCACCTGTTGGACACCATCGGTATTTACTCTCAGAACATGTTATTAACATGCTTGTGATCACAACTCGTTCCATAATGATCTGTGATGAACAATCCTTCAGAACATAATAATTAAAGTCACAGCACCACCTACGGGTAACAGGCAGTACTGCAATGTACATTATGCTGATAACTGCATGAGAACGCTCACAGTTTCAGCTTAGGCCTCATAAAGTGCATCACAACAACACCTGCTGTTCATCAGGCAGTGGCGTACGTCAGGCCGTGGCGCACATCAGGCGGTGCTTGTGCGAGGGGCCGCTCATATCCGCTTGCAGTTTTAAATATTATTATTATTATTATTATTATATTTCATACTAACATTTAAGGCACACTATCGCATACAGGAGGAGAGCCTTTTTATCTTAAGGCGCATCTCGTTTCCAGGTAACCTGTGATGTCATTAAAGTGCATCCCATTTCTCAATTTTATACCATCACCATTAAACCATTTATACCATTTGCACACTCAAAAAACATTTGCACTGCATGTCTGACAGCATTAAAGTCTGCTCGAGTTCAATCCTTGGGCTTTAAGGTGGGGAGTCTGGGGACTGGGATTGGGTTTACCCCTTTTCTTCAAAGGTCTCTTGCAGGAAGTTACTGTGTCATTTCTATGTTAAAAAGGTTGAGTGTGTCTTAGATTTTGCTTATGATTAGGTGAAAGATTAATAGCATGTGCACCTCTGCTGAAAACATCTACATGCTCTCACTGGGAGGGTAAGGTACGATGGATATGAGATAAGACCTTTTTAATCTCATGAGCCTGGTCCATCTGTGTGTTTAATTATGAAGCTGGAGAGAGAGGGAGGGGCTTTGTTGTGATGCGGGCACTTACTTTGACTGGCTCTTCAACTGCGGATGCCTGGAACTTCCTCATCCTGTTGAACACTGAGTGGTCAGCGCAGCCACCCTCTGAGCCATACTTATGAGGATAATCTGGCAGAAAGGGAGGAGATAAGGGAATGGTTGTGAAGAGCTTACACAGCAACGTGGATGAGTCATGTGTGGTGGGCCAGGGAAGGTGAATCAGGGTGAATCAGGGTGCAAAAAGCTGCATTTAAAAAAAGAAAAATAGGCTTGAGCAATGTGGCTTGTCTCTTTACAAATCCTCACAAACAATCAGTGTTATTTTCCTCTGCTTTATCTCTCTCCTAACAGAAAAGGGTATTACCCATGATGTGCTTCTACTTATTTGGAAGAAAGGGAGTATAATTTCCATTCTTTTAACAGCCTCAGATAAAGAATATTAAAGAAAAACACCATGTAACTGTTGTTTGTATCTACACTGCTTTCTTCTGTTTTCATCGTCACATTTCATCAACAACATACAACATGTGTTCCACCACAGCATGGCCATCTGGCTACAGCAGCTGTCTTTACTGGATCAAAAAAACAAGACGAGATCAGTCACACAATACACCATCACCACCTCTGCTAGCATTTAAAACACAGAAAAAACAACTGGTTGCAGACAAGATGATCCAACACCAAACACAGAATGATTCAACGTTTCCCAACATCACTTGTGAAAGAGGTCCAGATAAAAGAAGTGTGAACAAACAGACCAACGAAGAGGAATTCAGAAGGTTGATTTTGGGGTTATTGAAGTAAACAATTTCATTATAAAAGTAAAAGACAGATAACGGTTTTACGTACACTACCAGTCAAAAGTTTGGAAACACCGTGTCATTCAATGGTATTTGATTTATTTTAATTATTTGAAACACTGTAGATTAATACTGAAGGTATCAAAACTATAAAAGAACATATATGGAATTATTCAATTATCAGAAAAGTGTTAAACAAACCAGAATATTTTTTATTCTTTATTCTGATTCTGTAAAGTAGCCCCCTTTTTCCTTCATGACAGCTTTGCACACTATATCATTTCTTAGTTTGGATGTCTTCAGTATTAAACTACAATGTCGAAAATAATTAAAATAAATAAAAACCACTGAATGAGAAGGTATGTCCAAACTTTTAATTTTTTTTTGTAACCTTTTGATTGTTTTAATCTTTTTCTATTTTTTTGTTTTTATTCATCCAACATTGTTTTATTTCCTTTTTTTTTGTCTTCCTCACATTTTTCGTTTTAACCTTGTTTTGAGATGTGCTACATAAATAAACATTATTATTATAATTCAGGCCGGGTGCTGACCCACAAAAAAGGTCTGAGAAAAGACAAACTGAATTTTTCCTCATATTTGCAAATCATTGTGTTTCAGTTCTGTTGGTTTGTATCAAACTTTATCAAACGAACAGCTTATTTTTGCAGATGACCAGATCGATGTTGATTTAGAGTGAATGTATTGTTAACCATTCAGTAAAGAGAACAGTCCTGTGCTGGTCACTAAACTGCTGGGACACACAGTGAGACAACACATCAAACCTCTGGCAATGTGTTCTCAGCTTTTTGGGAGAAAGCCCTCTTTGTCCCAACAGTGAATGCTGTCTGATTCAACTGCTCATCAAAAGGCTCTTGCAATTTGGACTGAAGCAAAATAACAAAGGAAGAAAAGCCAGAAGCCAAAAAAAAAAAAGACTTTGTTATATTTTAACTGCATTCCTTCCTGTGTTCCAACGATACAATAAAAGCTATGAAGGAAACTTAAAAAAACAAAAACTATTCAGTAAAGTTTAAAAAAAACTAAAACTATGAAGGAAACTCCTTCTTTGAGTTTGAGGAAATACTAAAGGTAGAAAGATAACAGCTGAATTTGTTAAGACAGTACACTGACAGAAGAGCTCACACTGCTCATACAGGGATAAAGTTTTAAAGATGTTTTCATCTGAAAAGTTGAATATTTATAAAAAGGTCTATAGATGTGGTGAGTTTAAATCTTGATATTCCACAAAGCAGACACTTACTGAAACTCTTTTAAACTATTTTTAATTCCTTTCACAATAAGAATGTAGAAATAATCAAACTGTAACATACGTGAGTAACATTTCTTTTTCTATCCCTTATCACTAAGAAGGAAAGAAGAGACATTTTTTCTTTATCTCTTGAGATCCGCCTGTTACTTTTTGCTCCCACCATTATCTCCCTGTCTAAGAAACTATGCTTCTGACTTTATCCCAAACTACTCTACATTTCCTTTAGCTGTTCAAAAGAATCTCCCTGGTCTGTGTTTATTCATGTGAGTGGGGAGTATCAGCCAGCCCAAAGCCAGGGCGGGGTTCATATCAGACTAAATTGCTGAAGGCTCTTCTTTGGAATGAAAGTCTGTGGATTGAATTTCTACTTCTTCAGAGTTTGCTTCATGCTGTTTTTCAAAGCCACACCTCGCCTGTCTAAAATCGCCTTATTACTTCAGAAAATTGTCACTGTTCTACTTACAAGAAGTGATTGGGCAATTCAAAGTTTCCTTTTGAGGATCACTTGTTTGTAGCCCGACCTCAACAGAGGTTATGAGTCATGCGTATGCAGAGTCATTCTCCAGCCCTGATTCTGGTAAAAAAAGCTCACCACATGGAGTCAGACACTGCTGTAATAAGTCTCCAAGCTTGTCAATCAACTGTCAATGTGATACACTTCTGAATAAATGCTTTTCAAAAAAGCTCCTCTTCAGAGAACAACTAAATTCCCGTGTGGCTTAACTTAGAAGAAGTTCACACGATTAACCCACAACTCAAAAAAAAACGTGACAGCTTGAACTTCCCCAAAACCATAAAGTGCACTTCAGAACAACAGGTTCAACGGCTGATAGTTACCGATGTCATCCTGGTGATAGATGACGGAGTGGAAGGGTACATTCTTGTCCTTAAGGTACCTCTCTGAGGGTTCAACATAGTAAGTTCCATGGTGAGTTATGATGAAGCCCTCAAAGCGCCCATCGACCACAGAGCCATGGGTCAGCGTGCCCTTCTCACCTGACGGAGAGAGGAGAAAGAGGTTGAGTCAAGACCAACGTATTATTCTTCTATACTGAAAATGCAATAAACAATCTGTTATAAATATTCTGTATCTAGATCTATATGTCCAATAAGCAGGCAAACTGACCCAATTGACAAAATTCCTGTGGTAAAATTGGATGCATAAACAGAAGGCTTCTCAAGGAACACAAAAAGATGTACTATCATATGAGGAAGGAATCTTCATCCCAGCATTTGTCATACAGAAACTGAAAAGGTCAATTTTGCAAGAATTTGGCAAGATTCTTTGTGCTGAATCCAACCACACCGTAAGCCTCAAACCAAAATTTACAGCATTCTCACATATGACATGTAGTGGCGTTTCCTCCGGATGCCAAAGCCACGAAAGAGCTGTGGGCACGATAATTTATTTCAGACGCAAACGACACGAGAGGTGATCCAGTTTGAATCTTTTAATTAAGCATAGCAAATAAAAGTCACATGTCACATGTCGCATGGTAAAATAACTGTATGCTCTCGCACCTGGCACAGCTCTCTGCTCTCACTCACTCAACATGCACCAAGTGAGTCACTCTTTAACTGACAAGGGAGCCAATCACATTCCAACAACTCTAATTATTGTATTGTGGCTCCTACATTACCGGCCCCTAATGGTTAAGCAGAACGATTAAACATTATCAATTAACATAAATACTAAGAGCCACTTAATCTATGACCAAACTAACTCAAACATATAGTCATCAATCTTCAAAGAAACGTACACTATGATGTCAAATTCTTATTCATCAGTCCTTTTTCTCAACACCTCTTCGTGTTGTCCTTTGGTGTTTACACTGCTTCTTGTAGCAAGCACACTTTATTTACAGGTCTTTCCAGCACACTGGTTTTAGTCTGCAGCTTCACTCGGCGTACAGTTCCACTGGAGTCAGGTAGGGTTTGGATTATCCTTCCCAATGTCCATGTGTGTCGTGGTGATGACCCATCAACAACAATCACCACGTCTCCAGGGCTGAAGTTTCTCTGCTGTGTAGACCATTTCTGGCGCTCCTGAAGGAGTGGCAAATATTCACGGGTCCATCTAGTCCAAAATAAATCAGCCAGATATTGTACTTGCCTCCAGCGTCTCCTGGCATATTGGTCATCCTTGCTGAAGGTCCCAGGTGGCATGTTGGGCTGTACTTTCATCAGCAACAAATGGTTGGGTGTCAATGGCTCAATATCAAGTGGATCATCTGAGATGCTTGTGATTGGTCGTCCATTGATTATGCTTTCAACCTCACACAGGAGGGTTTGAAGACCATCATCTGTGAGAGTCTGCTCTTTCATTAGGGCACCAAGAATCCTGCGTACAGTACGTATTTGCCGTTCCCAAACTCCTCCTTGATGGGAAGCAGCCGGGCTGTTGAAAATCCATTTTATGCCTCTTTTGTGCATTGCCTTTTCAATGTCAGATTGGTCCAGGTCTTCAACGGCCTCTCGCAACTCCTTTTCTGCACCAACAAAATTTGTGCCGTTGTCAGAGCGCATGATGGAAACCTGCCCTCTTCTGCTTGTGAAGCGTCGCAGGGCGTTGATGCAAGAATTGGTGTCAAGACTGTCTGCTATCTCTATATGCACTGCCCTGATGGTGAGGCAAGTAAACAACACACCGTACCTTTTGACAGTACCCCGTCCACGTTTTACATCAAAGGGTCCAAAGTAATCAACACCTACGTTTGTAAAAGGTGGTTGGTCTGGTAAAAGACGATCTTCTGGCAGATTTGCCATTTTTTGTTGTCCAACTTGGCCTCGCAGTCTTCTGCAGACTGTGCATTGTGATATAAGCTTGCGAATGGCTGAGGTTGCTTGAGGAATCCAAAATTTCTGTCTTAGCTGTGACAACATGTAGTTGCGCCCACAGTGTCCAATCTTTTCATGAACATCACGCAGGATGAGAGTAGCGACTCTGGAATGCTTAGAAAGGATTGCTGGATGTTTTGCATCCACTGGCATCGCTGATTTGTCCAGTCGTCCTCCAACTCTCAGGATGCCGTCTTGCAAAGTGGGGTCAAGCTTGTACAGCTGACTATTCTTCTTGATGGTCAGATTACCATGGAGAGCCTTCATATCCACAGGAAACCACTGCTCTTGACTGTGTCGGATGATTTCTGCTTCTGCAGCCTTCAGTTCTTCCAAGGTCAGTGTTTTCTTTTCCATAGCAGATCTGTACTTCTTCATTTGCTGCCGCACAAATACCCTCTGTTTCTCTTGGTTTTTCTCTGACTGACTGATGGAGCATTGAAACTCCTTTCTTCTGTCTTTCAGGTGTATCAGTGTTTCCTTTGCTCTCAGAATCCATGCAACTGCTCTTTTTAGTCTGTCCCAACTAGAGTAGTACTTCAGCAGTTTGTTTACAGGATCTGACTTTTCTTCAGCTGTGATGGTATTTACTGTGATACCCTTGACCTCTGTGTCATTTTGCAGATTTGGTGTTGCATTATCTGGTCTCTGTGGCCATTCACTTTCTGGCTGGAGCAAAAAATATGGTCCGTTTATCCATGTTTCACTTTGCAACAATTTCTCAACTTTCATGCCTCTGGTGGCCTGATCTGCAGGATTGTCTGACGTTCTGACATATCTCCACTGCACAGAACTTGTAGCCTCTCGTATGAGAGTAATCCTGTTTGCCACAAAGGTTTTAAAGCGAGCTGTCTCACTATCGATGTACTTGAGTACTGTCGTACTGTCAGTCCAGAAGATAGACTGCTGCAATGGGATTTGCATCTCTTCTTGCAACATCTTGTCTACCTTAACTGCTACCACTGCTGCAGTTAACTCGAGCCTTGGAACAGTGACCTGTTTAAGTGGAGCCACTCTTGACTTTCCCATCACAAGGGAACAGTAGGTTCTGCCTTGCTCATCTGTTAACACAAGATAAGAGGCTGTACCATAGGCACTCTCACTTGCATCAGAGAAATGGTGCAGACGTGCTTCCACTATGTGCCCCAATTCCTTCGGCTTAACACACCTCTTTATGCTAAAGCCTGCAAGGTGAGCCAGATCTTCCAACCACTTCCTCCATCTTTCAGCTTGGTTGCCAGTAACTATGTCATCCCATCCATGCTTCTCCTTACACAGGTTCCTCAAGAGAAGCTTTGCAGGAAGTACAACTGGAGCCAAGAAGCCAAGAGGGTCGTAGATGGAGTTTACAACAGAAAGGACACCTCTTCTGGTCATTGGCTTGTCTTGCAGCTTGATGCTGTATGCAAATGCATCCTCTTCTGTGTGCCACTTTACACCAAGTGCTCGTTCAGTGGGTAGAGCATCATGAGTCAGATCAATATCTTTCAGATCGCTGGCTCTGTGTTCTGCAGGAATGGATGATAAGACCTTTCTGCTGTTGCTGACCCACTTCGTAAGGTTAAACCCTCCTTCCAAACACAGGTCTCTAAGGTTCTTAATCAAAGCAACAGCTTCTTCCTCTGTGGATACAGATTTTAAACAGTCGTCCACATAGAAGTTGTGCAGTACTGTTTCAACTGCTTCTGGATCTGCCGTGTCCTTTCTATCCTCTGCCGTTCTGTGCAAAGCATACGAGGCAACACTAGGAGACGAAGTTGCTCCAAAAAGGTGCACTGCCATCCGGTACACCTTCATTGGTGCATTCAGATTACCACCCGGCCACCACAAGAACCGCAGCAGGTCAACATCCTCATCAGGAACTCTCACCTGGTAGAACATCGATTCAATGTCTGCCATCATCGCTACTGGTTCTTCTCGGAACTTTAGTAAGACTCCAATGAGCGTGTTGGTGAGATCCGGTCCTTGCAGTAACTGACCATTCAGTGATACATCCTGAAATGATGCTGTGCAGTCAAACACCACACGGATCTTCTTTTTCTTTGGATGGTACACCCCATGATGTGGGACATACCAGACCCTGTTGTCTTTGCGGTCAAGCTGTTCTGGAGGGACTTCAACAGCGTAGCCATTGGAAAGTATGCTCTCCATGAAAGCCTTGTAGTCTTCCAGGAACTCACTGTTCTTTCTCAGTTTTCTTTTCAGGCTAACAGCTCGTTGCTCTGCCACACAGTGGTTATTTGGCATCTTGGCTGTTTCATGTCTCAGTGGAAGTCCTACACAGTAATGTCCTTCCTTGTACTTGGTAGTTTTCTGCACTGACAGCATGAACTGTTTGTCTTCCTGAGACATCTCTTCCTTGTCATCATAGCAACGCTCTGGGAAGTCAGTGTTGTACTGTTGTACTAGTAACTGTTCTATTTCCATCACTGAACTTCGGTTGACAGTGTAATGAGTTGCTCTATCCATGGTACCATTGGTCTCACTGTTCACAGGTCCGCACACCATCCAACCCAGGACAGTCTTCACAGCATAGGGCCCATCATCTTGACTGTTAATGATGTGCCATGGCTCGATTGCCTTTGAGTTGTTTGCTCCTATTAGAAGACCAACGTCTGCATCAATATGTGGTAGGCTTATTTGGTTCAGATATGGCCACTTTTGCAGATGTTGTTGACTTGGGATGTTTTCTTTCTGAACTGGGATGTTGGAATGTGTGAACACCTTTGGTAACTGGATGTATACTGTCTCTTCCAGTCCACACACTTCCAAGTCTGAGATCCTGTAACTGCTCATAAGTGTTGATTCACCTGGTGCCTTCTGGCTCATTGTGCTAAGCAAGATCTGAGTCGGCTTTCCTTTCACATTGAGTCTTCGTCGTAACTCCTCTGTACAAAATGTGCCGGTACTCCCAGGGTCTATAAAGGCATATGTCTCTATGGACTTTCCACCCTTTTGGGATCTCACTTTCACTGGCACAACTGATAACAAACATTCTGTTTCTCCGGCCCCAGTATAGCCCACTATTTCTTGAGCAACAGACTTTGAAGCCCCTGAAACTTCCTCCTTAGTGATGTTATCATCTTTCGTCAACACAGATGTGCTCTTGCTTGCTTCTCTATCATCATGAAGGATGTCTGGATGTCTCTGTGAGCACTGTTTGCACACCAGTCTTTTTTTGCAGGTCTTGCTCATATGGCCTTGTGTTAAGCACCCAAAACATAGTCCCTTTGCTTTGAGGAATTCAACACGATCCTGGTGGGCTAGAGCTTTAAACTTGATGCAATGTTCCACTGTGTGACTCTTCTGACAGAAAAGACATGGTATTCCAAAAGCGTTAGCGTCTTGAAATGAACTAGCCTGCTTTGTTGTTATATCCAACTTTTTCTTTTCTGCTGACACGTTGGTTGCAAAGCTGCTTCCTTTCACTCCACTTTTCACAGTATTCCCTTTGTCTTTGTCTTTGACTCTTCCGGCTGTAGATGTGCGTAGATGGGTGTCTTGGAGGTCTCCAAAGAGTGGATCCATAGCTATTTTTGCTTGACGATCAACAAAGAGAACAAGATCTGCAAATCTGGCTCTATGTCCTCTCCTTTCCTTGATGTCAAATGCCACATTTCGCCACTTATCTCTCACCTTGTATGGTAATTTGGATACCACTATTCTCATGTTTGTCGGGTTATCCATTTCTTCCATAAACTCCACATCTTCCATTGTATTACGACAGCCAGTCAAAAATACTGCATAAGTGTTCAATGCCTTTCCGTCTTCAGACTTGATTGGCGGCCACTTTAATGCCTTGTCAATGTAAGCGCTAGCTATCATTAGCTCATCTCCGTAATGTTTTTGAAGCAGTCTCTTTGCTTCTTTGAATCCTCTTTGCGGAGCCATATGTTCACAACTACGCACAAGCTCTTGTGGTTCTCCTGCAGTGTACTGTTGCAAGTAGTACAGCTTGTCCTGATCGCTGTCAGTCCTCTGTTCGATGGCTTGTTCAAAGGATCTGATAAAAGATCTGTAGGCAAGCGGATCACCTTTGAACACTAAAACGTCTTTAACAGGCAGCTGAGCTTGTTTCTGTTGGCTAACTAGCATCTCTGTAATCATATTTTGCTTCTGCATTACTTGAAGTATGCCGTCACTGCTGTTGTTACCCTGGTGACTGTCAGTGTTGTGTGTCTGTCTTGTCCTCACTACCTGCGGCTTTGTAAGTTTCAAAGGCCTTGATGGAATCTTATTCGTATACGAAGGTACGGTAGCAGGTTGAGGATACTCCTGTTCCTCTTCCTCTTCCTCTTCCTTCGCTCTAAGTCCACCTACTACATGTGATCGGACATAGCTGTTCATGCCATCCTCTGATTTCTCATACTCTTTCAGTACTCTTACTTGGGCTCTTTTTTCTGCAATAGCTGACTCTAAAGTAAGTCTTTCCAGTTTGGCTTTAATTCGCGCTTCCTCCAATTCAAGCTCCTGTTTCGCTTGTAGAGCTGCAGCACGCTCCACTAAGACAGCTAGTCTTGCTTCTTCGTTAGCACAAACGGATGACCTGTTAGACATGACAGATGAGCGTCCGAGAGTTGAACCCTTTTTTCGTAAAGATTTTCTACCACCAACTGTCACTTGTGATGCACTATCCTCAGGGCTCACCTCATCGTTAACATCTTCATCCTGTACCTCGCTATTAACATTATCGTCAGCTGCATTGTCTTCGTTTGTTTTGCTTTCACTCAAAGCATTCATCCACTCTTCAGTTTCTTCTTCAAACTGTTTGATAACCAACATCTTAGGCTCGAACCAGTTATTGATGTCAGCATCCAGTTCTTCTTCAGGCAGAAGTTTTCCCACTTGCCGGTTAAGTTCTTCAAACTCACAAACAAGAGTATTGAAATCGTTGGACATAAAGTCTTGCACTTTTCTCAGGTTGCCAGAATCACTCCTCAAACTCTCAATTTCTTTCCTTTTGCCAGTTATCTGAGCTAAAACTCCTCTCCTGGCTCCAATGAATCTATGCAATTTGTCCTCCAGTGCTCTCTCTGTTAGCTTAACAGTCCTCTTGGATTCAGTGTCGACAGCATCCATAACTTCCTTTTCTTCAGTCATACTTTCAGCAAAACAATGCGTAAATTGCATGCATATCACAAAAAAAAGTATCTCCACTTTTTACATTAACATGTGCATGACAACTTCCGAACACGCAGAGTCTTCTATGGCTTCCGTCAAGGCAAGCTGTTTTCTTTGTAGGCAGAGAAATCCACTATGAAGCTTACGTTAGCACTTTGCATCAAATTAGCATCATCACTCTTCATACACTTCAGGAGTTGAAATCAAAACAATGCTTTTGTTACCTTTCCTGGTACTTTAGCTCAGTTGTTGGCGGAAGTCTTCCACAAAAAACTCACATGCGTTAGTGAAAGTCCAGCTTTCCTTCGAAAAAAGTATTCCTTTCCTTCGAGCAGTTATTTTACTTAATGTAGTGGCGTTTCCTCCGGATGCCAAAGCCACGAAAGAGCTGTGGGCACGATAATTTATTTCAGACGCAAACGACACGAGAGGTGATCCAGTTTGAATCTTTTAATTAAGCATAGCAAATAAAAGTCACATGTCACATGTCGCATGGTAAAATAACTGTATGCTCTCGCACCTGGCACAGCTCTCTGCTCTCACTCACTCAACATGCACCAAGTGAGTCACTCTTTAACTGACAAGGGAGCCAATCACATTCCAACAACTCTAATTATTGTATTGTGGCTCCTACATGACACGTATATTCTTTATTATTCTAAGCACATTTGAAATGTCTACCATGAAATCACAGTGTGTGGTCTAGTGTTAATTTCGTTAACAAAATTATGATGATAAATGTCATTTTTCATGACGAAAACAGGAATATGATGAGCTAAAGTGCATCACTGATAATAAAAACTCTGACGAACATATGTTTTGATTTTGTTAACGAGACGATGCCAAGAGGAAAGCATTAGTGGCGGATCGCCGTACATTAAGAATCCACGTTTTCCCCGGCTGTGCGTCTAATCTTTAAAAATAAAAGCGATGCCTTCCTGTGACAGGCTGAGTTATTATCTGAGGGGGCAGTGTTTGATTGGTCTCTACCTGCAGCAGGTGTGCTTTATGAACCAGCTCTCCCCACCTCCATACATCTGTCTCATTTCACTGATGATTTTTAACCCCGGTGTGCGTTAGTGACAAAGACAACCGGGGGGCGTCTGTTTAATATTTGAGGTTTGACGTGGTTGCCGCTATTACCGTAAAAAGCTCTGCATCTACAGCTTGAATTATTCCAGTTTGGTGATACATCAGACACATTTAGTAAGTTTTAATCAACTCCTTGTTGAAAGATGCAGATGCATTTCAGAGTGCCGTGAACTGACTGTCTGTCCAGTGCGCCTGTCACTGCAGGTGCATTCATGGACTGTCGGAAATGTGCAATGCAGCCCTTGTATTTTGCGTTCATGGCATTTTTCTGTGAATAAAGAGAATCAAGATACAGTCACAGTGGTCACATCAAGAAAGTTTTCTTTTGACTTTTTAGAAGGGACAGGCTTTATTATTTGACTTAAGATATTACACAAAAGTGTTAAAAGGAGTGTTGACGATTTTAACAGTTGGTATAACCCTGTTACCAATATCTGATTGACTACATGAATTATTTAAAGAGTGAAGATGTTTTGGCAAAAATCAAAGACTAAAATATTTTGAGTTTCCGCCGACTAAAACAAGACTAAAACTATAAAGGGCTGAAAAGACTAAAATGTGACTAAAACTAACAGGCATTTTAGTCATAAGACTAAGACTAAATCTAAAATAGCCGCCAAAATCAACACTAGTGTGGTGGTCAAAGTGTAGATGTTGTATGCTTGAACCAGAAACATGTGACACTGAAAGATTTCAACATTTCCATGGATTTCTGCACCAGTGTTTCAAACCTCAGATATTTCTTTAATCCTTTCTGCTATTGTCAGGCTGACACTTATTGTAAGAACTTGTTCACTGATAAAAATAAACCTCTGCAGTTCTCTGTCCCCTTTTCTTTAGTTTCACACACACACAGATCACAACAGGACAAACAGCCTTGTTTATTTACAGTACATTTGAACTCTGCTGGAGAAGGGCAGCAGGGGGGCGTCCAGGAAGGGCGGCGATTGAGATCGGAAGGAAGAAATGGTTGAAAGGTAAAAGCAGGTCATGTGTGAAAAAAAATCCTAGACCAAAACACTTTAAGGTCCCTCTGTCTCTCTTTTCTCTCTCTCAGTTTGTGAGGAAACAGTTAGACTTACCAAAGACTTCTCCGCTGTAAATATGAGATGTATCAACGGATTCCTCCTGTCCTGATACATCAACGACGAGGTCCGGAGAAAATAGAGTCGTATCCCTCTTCATCTGCAGGTTAAAATGTCTACAAGGAAGGAGAAGAGAAGACACGTATGAGTATCAACAGCAACATACACAATCATGCTGAAGGTTTCATTCTTAAATTCTTAACCCTTCCTAACATTGGCGTATAGTTAAGATAAAAAGAGCTGATACAGGATTTTCATTCAGACTGTTACACAAGCAGCAACCTCAGGCCTCAAAATATGAGGCTCATGTGGAAGTGTTATAAACTGCAGTTCAGAGCGTCCACTTGAGGCTGGCTGCAGAAACACCTGAAACCACATACACACCAATTAAAAAAAAGACGATCTTTGCAGCAGAAATGAACATGTTTACAGCCTGATTCAAAAATATATTGTGATCTTTTAACTGGAGTAAAGAGAGATCCTGTCATTGTGGATTAAAGCACCAAATTTGCACACAGGACTTTGCAAAGGCACGAAGAAAGCTAATTTCTTTAAAACATTACTAAAAGATAATTTAAAAATTTCTGATATTGTCAACCAACTCTAGTGTGCAGCACCCTCATCACTGCTGGTCGGCTTTACAGGTGCATCTTGAAAATTAGAACACTGTGAGAAAAATTAAATATATTCCTTATTTGATTCAAAAAGATAAACTCTCTTATGTTTTTGATAATCATTGCGTGTACTGCACGCTCCAGTCAGAGCACTCAGGTCAACGCACCATGTGGTCTTAGATGTCAAAAAAGATCGAGGCTCAAAACTAGTGGTGACCGAGCCTTTGCTGCTCCCACACTGTGGAACAGTCTGCCTCTGAATATAAGACCTGCTCAGAACCTTGAGAATTTTACATCTTTACTTAAAACTGACCTCTTTGCATTGGCTATTAACACCTGTTGAGTGAGACGTCCAACATTTTATTTTGCTTGTGGCTTTTTATTGTGTTTTTAAAACCTATTCTTTTTAGTTACTATTTGTTCTTATTGACTGTGTTTTTAAGCTTGTACAGCACTTTGGCCAACTGCGGTTGTTTTTTAAATGTGCTATATATATAAAGTTTAAATTGACTAAAGTGAAATATTTCAAGATGATTCTGTTGATGATTTTCAAAGATTTTAGCTCATGAAAATCAGAAATCTAGTATCTCAAGTTAATAGAATATTTCCTTAGATCAATCTTAAAAAGGCTTTAGAATACAGACGTGTTCAACTTCTGAAAAGTCAAACTTGAAATGAAATATTCTAATATTTTTAATGTTTTTTTCAATGTGTTTTAGCTATAGGCCATAGCTATCCTGACTAAAATACAAAAATGCTTTAAAAAGGTTGGTTTATGTGTAATGAGTCTAAAATATATGAAGTTCTCACTTTCCTAAATAGCTGATGAAATTGTTGCACTTCATCAAGTTCTTCTAGTTTAACCGAGATACTCCTGTCTGTGCTGGAGCCATGCTGAGAGTTTGGTAAACAATTAAATTGGTGTTTGCTCTGCTGGTTTAAGTATGTGGTGACACCACTTCTAAATCAATCCTAGCTATGTTTCCTGTATGATAAGTTTCAAAAAATGTTTTTCATGTTGTCAAAAACCATAAAAAAATACATCATAATATTGATAAGTACACTGGCTTTATATATAGCTGAGTTTGACAGAAAAACAAAATCATGAATACATTCTTTCTGATCTTTCTAAGCTCACAACACTCCCGTGCTGTGCATGTTTGGGCTCAGTGAGCGAGGGAGAGTTATGTCATGAGGAAAAGCACATGAACATTTGTGCAGCCACTGTAATCCTCTCATTAACATAACCGTGATGTCAAGACAAAAATGCATCACATGAGGTGCACATGAGCAGCTAGCCACCCAGAAAAGAGGCAGTGTAAAGAGAAATGTTCCTCACCAAGAATGTTTTTCACGATTACAAGGTCTCAAAAAGCTTTCTGAAAATGATTCGAGTGGACATGACAACTTTTAAATCACATGACCTTTTGCAGGCGTGTGTTATCCATGCATCAAGACAGGTATGCACTTTTAAGAAACAAACAATAACAAATAATAATGGTCTCTATTGTTCAAGGCCAGAGTAGAAGTCAAGCTCCAAAAACACAGGATCATATATATTTTCCAAATGCCACCAACAATACATTTCATTTGACTCTTCCTTCAAATATAATCCCGTGTGATTCACCTCCCCGAGTTTGTACCACAGACTATTTCAATTTTCACTCTGCATGGTCAACTTCAGATAATGTGATGTCATTATAAAGGTTATTGTGCCAGAGTTTGGACAGCTCCCTTCAGACACAGAGAGAGCACAGAGTGAGCAGAAGAGACAGACAGTGGAACGTGGAGAGGAAACATATGAGAGTTTAGAGAGCATATAGTGTTGATAAAGGTCAGACAGTGCAGGATGTCCTGGTACAGGATGACTCCTTAACCTGCCCCAGCATTCAGTTTTCCATGGATCGTTTCTCTCTCTCTCTCTCTCTCTCTCTCTCTCTCTCTCTCTCTCTCTCTCTCTCTCTCTCTCTCTCTCTCTCTCTCTCTCTCTCTCTCTCTCTCTCTCTCTCTCTCTCTCTCTCTCTCTCTCTCTCTCTCTCTCTCACACACCTTTTTGTTTTTGTTACAGTAACAAAACCTTCCATTTATTGGTGCTTCCACTCGCTAAGACAATGATGGGTTTTCATTGTTTGTAGTAATGTTTCTGTTTTTTTTCCAACACTCCAATGTGGTGTGATCTGTTTTCTACAGAGTGAATCTTCTGTATGTGAAACATTTAAAGGGAAGCAGGGAAAGAAAAAAAAAGAGAAGAATTAGAAGGAAAAAAACAGAAAGAGAACTGCGAACAAAAGATTGCAATGTGACCTCCTCTTCATCATATGGTATAAATTCCACTGCTTGTTATTCACACTGGAACGCCCATTACAAGTCATGGCCTTTCCTCTTTTTATCAGTGGCCTCTGCAACAATCAATATTACCTCAGGACTTCCTTTAAAACTCATCAGACACTCAGCTGACCTCAGCCACAGACTCAAGAACAACTATTGAGTTTTCAGTTACAAATTTAGTTAGTGACTCTTCTGCATTTCTTGCCACTCAAAATGTTGTGCATGCATCAACATAACAAACAGATTTAACCTACAGTAGTTGCTTTCAAAGTACACTGTGATTCTTATTGCATACTCAATCAATCAATCAATCAATCAATCAATCAATCAATCAATCTGTATTTGTATAGCGCCAAATCACAACAAACGTTATCTCAAGACACTTTTAGGTCTAGACCAGGGGTTCCCAAAGTGGAGGTCGGGACCCTCTGGGGGGTCGTGAGATGTCTTCCAGAATTTTTTTTTTTAAGTTATCTAAAAGTAGTACATTTTATCCATTACAGTACAAAATAGCCACAAAAATAAGAGCCAAATTTGAAATAAAACCTTGAAAATGTAACGAGTTTTCTGCTTTTCTTTGTTCCCAGGTCACTTCTAAGTTTAGGATTAGTGAAAAGTTAATTATCAAAAGCATCATTAGCTGTAAGTTAATTCATAAAGACACAGGAAATACAGACACATGCTCATATAGGTAGGGTCATTTTCTGCAGACCAGCTAAATGAAGCCACATTAAATCACTTTGAGAGACAGTGGGGGTCACGAGTCTTTGGCATCTATATTTTGTGGGTCTCGGGCTGAAAAGTTTGGGAACCCCTGGTCTCAACCACTCTATGTCAAATTATGAACAGAGACCAAATACCAAGGAAGGGTAAGACTCAGGCTGTTTCCGAAACGGTCTGCTGCATACTACTTACTAATGTAGTAAGAAGTAGGTATTGCCTACTACATACTGCGTTTGAATTTAGTATGTAGTATGACTGTTCTGTTCGATCTGTCATGCAGCATGCTGGGCCAGACTTCGCTGGATTTCCAGTTTCGGAAAGCGGAAGTAAACAACGGCGAAGCCGATAAATAAAATGCTTATTTAGCATTCACTAATGATTTAAAAAGTTAGGAAGTGGTTTATATGTAATTTGATAACTTTCACAGCACCCAAAAACGGATTTCCTCCCGTCAAAAAATGAGGAAAAAGAAAAAGCAGAACGAGCGCTGTGCATTATGGGAAACAGTACGCGAGGCAGACTGGTCCGATGCATACTGAGATATTTTCTCGAATCAGTAGACATCCGGGGAGTTTTGGCATACTGCAGATTTTGCTCTTGTTCACATACTACCTACTACATACTGAATTTTGGACATATCAGTACGTACTGCTAGTATAGTAGGCGATTTCGGAAACAGCCTCAGTCTTACCCCACCTTAATCCACCATGAGGATTGCACCTTGCAGTATTTAACTAGTTACAGCAGCAAGGAAAAACTTCCTTTTAACAGGCAGAAACCTCAAGCAGAACCAGACTCATGTTAGACATCTGCCTCACTCACCTCCCCTTTAATGACAGCTAGAGAACATGCCAAGTTAGTATCACTACAGCTGCAAGGAGTGGCTACCCTGTGTGTTATCAGAGCACACTTTAAGATGTTGTTCCTTAAGATGATAAAGCTCCTGACTAATACCCAACCAGAGGCACGTGACTTTGATGTTTAATGTTTCAACTTTCATGCCAACACAATCTACGCTAAAATCTCAAGTCAAGAGCTCATAACAAATAGACATTTATGATGTGTGAATACTGAAATAAAGGCTGAAATCCATCTCTTCTGACTGACTTCCTGCACCATAACAAACAGTTACAGTTTGAATGCACTGCCAGTTCAGACAGAAAGATAATGTAGCACTTGATGCATTTATTTGTTGAGCAATAAAGGAACGTATCTAGAACGTAGATATGGTTATTGCTTAGACATCAGCTGCATTTTCAGTCGCTTTAACAGTTTTATGTGTCCGTAATGTGATGAAATGAGGAAAAGATTGTTGAGACACAGAATTTGAACTTGCGGTGCTTCAATCAGATATCAAAGACGTGTTATCAACCTACCAATATGGAAATACAGTTTCAATAAAAGACACAGCCAACACCCTAGGTTAATCAGTCACACACACTAACACACACACACACACCCACATACATACATACACATTGAACCTGGATGTAGTTAGTGTTTCTTATGCCCGTAATAAACTGAGTCACATCCATCATCATAAGAGCCAAAGCTCAGCTGCAGCTACAGCCACATCTAAAGCAACAGTGACAGACAAAGCCCTACCATCCCACAGTCACTATCACAGCTCCACAGCTGCAGCCTACAACACTACTACATAATGCATCAAAGTATATCATCAGGCTCTTTCCAACAGGACGTGGGCATCTTATTGTGAGCTAATTCAAAACAAAGACAGGAAACCGAATGTGATAAAAAGTGGCAAAGGTACCAGTTTTGACGGTTTAAAGTCAACCCATATCATGAAAACCTCTATAAGTGAGAAAACCACAGCATCCTGTTGAAACATAAGAATAACAAAAAAACCTGCAGACTAGACAGAATAAATATGGCTTACAACACACAGGAAGAGGAGAGGCTGTGGATCAAGTCTGTGCTTCTCATCTCATAGAAGCAGCTGACTGATAAATTATTCAGACATTTCCCAAACGCTGAACATACTGACTCAAGCATCTGACAGTCATACACTTTGCTCAGTAAGCAGGCCGGCTCAAGGAAATGAGAGTGCCCTGAAGCTATGTCTGGAGAGATGGGATGCCTGCAAAGGGGATGATATATACAGTATGTACAGTGTATACTGAACTAATGTTTTATGATCAATGTGTCAGCCGCTTGAGACTGGCTACAGAAACACCAGAAACCACATACACACCAATTCAAAAAAGACAATCTTTGCAGCATTAATAAACATGTTTACAGCCGGGTTCAAAAAACGGCTTGGCTCTACGTAGCTAATTTCTCTATCGGCACACACTGTACGGGGGTGAATTTTTTTCTAACGCAATGGTTTAGAAGATATTAAGATTACGAGTTTTTGCCCAAATAAGGACATGACTGACGTGATTGACAGGCGGGAACCAGGGGTGCAGCTCGCTCAGCTAGAAGTGAAGCTTCCACAAAAACTGCTCCCCCTAGTGGCTGGCTGCAGTATAGGTCAAAAACTCTGTCTCCACCATTCATTTGAATGGGGCTGCAGTCAAACTTTAAAAAAACAAATTCACGTCATACGAATGTTTCTCACATCCGTATGCTGTGGTGATATGTAGTTATTATTTGACTGTTTTGTGTTCAAGGCCTCTTTTTTCTGAAAACTTTCTTTTTCGTTAGTTATTAGAGTTTAAAAAACGGGGTTTCACTTCCGGGTTTGCTTTGATTGACAGCTGCTGATTGATGCTACACTGTGGGGCGGAGCTCGTCACCATGGCAATACAGAAATTCTCTACTGCGCAGGCTCTGGCTGCACAAGATGGCAGCGCTCTGGAACAGGATATTTTGGCTCCAAAACTGTTCAATGAGAAAAGGCGGAGCGTCGCTGTCCATTTTATTTACAGTCTATGGCGGGAACACATAGCTGTTGGATAGGAGTCTCAAACCCCGCCTCTTTACGTCACACTATGACTGGTTGAGTTCAGCATTACCAATATGGCTGCCGCCGCCGATAGGCTTCAAAACAGCGCTCAGAAACACGTGGGTGACATCACGGATACTACCGCCATTATTAATACAGTCTATGATTATTACATAGTCTTTCTTTAGAAGCTGCTGGCTCTACCAAAGTGTTTGTTTCTATGTTTTAAATCTGAGGACACATCTGTCCTGGAATATTTGTTCACTTGAACCTTAAATAAAGAAACTGCTTTCACTCTATTGGGGCTTTTGACTTGTTAAAATTACTATTACTTAATAGTAATTACTGAATTATGCACAATGATTTGAGCTTGTGCAATGTTGGACAACATCTTTTGAAGGGACAGACCAGGTGAGAGGCTTTGTGTATGATGATGTAATGAGTTGTATATCTGGTCTATATCAAGGAGCTGAAAATATGTGACGTCTTCCTTTGAGAGTGATTTCCAGATATGTGTGATGATTCAACAAAAGCCTTTTATGAGAGCTGCTGACTCTGAACACCTGCTGACAGCTTGATGACTCCAGATCTTTTGTCTTGATATATAACAAAGGAGAAAAACTCATCCCACAAATTGCTCTTATTATTGGAAACGCTCAAGACTCTTAACTGGACTGTGAATGGTGCCTCATCTCTCAGTCTGAATGGTAGCCAACTCTTCACTACGTTCTTGGCGTCTCTCTGTGTAGAGCAGTCCTGTCACCTGATCCAGCTGCAGATATTCATGTGAATGGGCTTTCAAAAGGAAGCTTTCTTCTCATAACAGCAAACTTCGACAGTCTGTGTCACACAGCAGGGAGATGTTTTCTTCTGTTTGTGTGCACACGTTTGACTACCTAAACCTACATCAAACAATAAAACATTTTTGATTTTACTTCCTCTGCGTCCTACACAGTCAGACATTGAACGTGATCACACAGTGAGAGGCTGAGATTGCCTCATTGTTACACAGCGCCGGCTTTCAAAAAGGCCAGAAGTGACAGGAAAGAGCACAAAGCGCAGGAAAAAACATCTGGCAGGGGCTTGATAACCTGCAGAGGACAGGCTTGGTGAAAAGGAAAGAAAGGAGAGATTGCTGGAAAACAGAGGTGAAGAGGTGAATTACTGTTGGAGTCAACAACATGCACAAATTGAACAAACTGTAAAGGGGAGAGCAGACAGACACGACAGAGAGACATGAAGGGACCAATGAAAAGACACTGGAAACAAGAATGTTAATCTATAACTAATGATGCAGAACTTTGTGTTTGTACTGAAGAGAGGATTTTCATGTACAAACTAAAGACAGAAGAAAACAAACTGACAGACTATTGTTTGCGAGTCAAGGCAAGCTGGATCTTCTGCATTTTCTGTTTTGTTTTGACGCTTCATGCGGTGGTTAAGCAGGGTCCAGTGAAGAGAAGGCAAGCTTAGGGTCATGTTACACTGGAGGTGTAGCACATTGAATTCAGAAGAACCTTTAAAAGATGTTGAGGCAATTCATGAAATCTTTTAAATTAGAAATGAAAGTTATTTTTCTTTCTTTGTCTGCAAAGAAAGGTAGGTTTTTCTCCGTTGTATGTTTTTATGTGATATAAAGACTGTGCCCTTGTGTAAAACTATCAGCAAGTTCATTGAGAACATTTAATGCCTTTTATTTTTTATATACAGCCCCATGCAAAAGTATTCACACCCCTTGAACTTTCCACATTTTGTCACGTTACAAGCAAACTTAAATGTATTTTATTGGAATTTGACGTGATAGACCAACACCAAGTCGTGCATCATTTTGAAATGGAAGAAAAATGATATGATGTTCAAGTTTTTTTTTTTACAAATTAAAATCTGAAAAGTGTGGCTAGTATTGTATTCAGCCTCCCCGAAAGCCTCACCTCAAAATGACACCTCTGCTAGATGCTACTTTGCAGATGACTCGTATAAGGGGCTACCGACCGATTGACTTTGGCTCGATTGCACTTAGAGTGGTTCTTTTTAAAGAACTACATTATACTAGCTAACTGTTTTAGCTAGGTTAACCTGTGTATATTATTGTATGATTTGTATCATCGGCCCTTCTTATTTTAGTGCTTTTATAGTCAATCCCCAACACTCTTATTATTTTATTTGATCTTTTAATTGTTTTTATATCCAATTCAAAAATCCATTGTTGCTTGTTTGTGTCTGTTTTTTAAATTTTACTGTAAATGACTCGATGTCATTGTAAATGAGGGTTTCCCCTCAATGATCTCTCAAGTACAAATAAAGGTTGATTGATTGATTGATTGATTGATTGATTGATTGATTGATTGATTGATTGATTGATTGATACTTTTATTTCGTGATTTCATAATGCGGCCATTTTAATTGTTACTTGAATGCTTTGTCTGTGAGTCAGCCTTCTGTCACTTTGAACCTAATGACAGGAGCTCAAGTGATACAGATCAGAGGATATATAAAACAGTGTTTGGACTTGGAATATTCTGTTTCCAAAACAAGGGTGGCACCGCTGTATTCAGAAAATATGACTACAATTCACCTTGAACTTTATGACATTGAAAACAGCGAAAGATAAAGGTAGTAAGAATAAAAGAACTTCACTTTGGGTAGTTAACTTAAATAAAGAAAGGGGGAGGACTCGTTCTTTAAGTATCTACAGGAGCTGGACTTCTCTGAGATCCATGATTAGGTGATTACCTATTTTGGCCATTTTCGAAAGTGATGTTGAGGGCAACAGACTGACCAATAAAAAATTTTTTGTTTACTTGTACTTTTTGTTTTATTTTTTAAATTGTATTAATTTAATTTAATTTAATTTTGTATTATTTATATACTTGTTTATTTATTTATTTACTTCTTTATTTTAGTATTTATTTATACAAATATTAATTTGTATACACTTCTCTATATGATTTAAATTTTAATATAATCTTTAATGTAATTATTGTTTTTATTTTGTATTACTCTGTACTTTCTTGGTTTTGTGTTTTTCAAATTTAACAAAATTTCAATATACATATCTGTGAATATAATAATAATAAAGAAAAGGGGAGGGATGATTACAGTTGAACCCTCTGATGTAACATCAAAACTCCAGCATTAATTCAACTTTCCCAAACTGACTGTCTAATACAAAGAAAGGAGCAAGCAGTGTAGTAGATGGAAGGAGACAGTGAATAAGCAAGGAGGACAGCGTTCTTGTGTGAGCGTGTTCTTGAACTGACCTTCCATGTGCATGGAAGTCCAGGTTAACAGTCCTGTCCTGAGGAGAGAGGGCCCTCTTGGCTCTCTGGTGACTGCTGTGCAGGGCTTCTGTGTCGTACGATAAACCTTCATAGTGGTGAATGAATTTGTTTAAGGGGTTCCCAAACTGACCTGAAAGAGAATGAAAGACCTCATCAATACCTGTCAACAAACATCACTCAACTTTGATAGATTTCAGGTTGATGATGATGTGTAAACATTTGTGTGGGCTACACTCAATGTGACTGACACAACAGAAAGATATTACAGCTTGCAACGTGTCTGTTTCCAGGAAGAAAAAACCTGGACCCAAATGATCACCTCGTGTTTTTAATATTTTAAGAGCAATGAGCTGTTTCCAGTGGTGGACAGTAACAAGTAAATTTACTTGAGTACAGAACTTAAGTACAATTTTTGAGTATCTGTACTTTACTTGAGTATTATTTTTTTGGGGAACTTATTACTTTTACTCCACTACATTCAGAAGACAATTATTGTACTTTTGACTCCACTACATTTCTAACAGTGCTCTAGTTACTCACTACTTTTGCTTTGAAGGCAGCTCATGAATTTTCTTCTCTTTTCTGAAATCTGATCCCATGGTTGAACGTGGAGCAAACAGTAACACAGAGCAGATTTCACTCAGATCAGGCAGTTCATTTAGAGGTGGTAATGATGGCTATAATTCTCCACCCGAGCACCCATGGTCATATCTTCAGCCCGTGTTAGAGGTTTTTGAAATGAAGAATGATACGTATCATTTGAAATTTTCTCCCTGTTTCCCACTCTGCCCAAACAAACAAAAATTCACTGTCCAACCTGAGAAAGTGTGCTGAGCTACGTAACATTTGTTTCATTCTAGATGAACATTTCAAACTAAGTTGTCTGTGTAGTAACTTAGTTTCTGTTTTTATTCCATGGTATAGTTTTTAGAGATTTCAAATAATAGTTTCTAGATAAACATAATGTAACAGAATGTACTTCTATGTATTCTTAACTGTACTTATGCATTGTGAAAATACAAAGTTTTGAGACATTTTAAGAAGTACTTTGAATACTTAAATATTTTTAAAAGCAAGTACTTCAGTACTTTAACTCAAGTAATAATCTGACAGAGCAACTTTCACTTGTATTGGAGTAATATTTGACCTGGAGGATCTATACTTTGACTGAAGTAATGGAGCTGTGTACTTTGTCCACCACTGGCTGTTTCTGACCGATTCAACACTGGTATTAATAGCAAAACAGCAACAGAAGTTCAAACTTATCAAAGCAGAGAAACATGTTTTACTTATAATATTAACTGTAAGACTGTTTTATTAAAGTCTGACAGTATGCCATGACAGATTGTATATAAGTGCTTAAACTTTGGCATCTAAATGGACTCAGGCACCGTTATTTGTGTTATTTACCTCTGCATGTCAAAATGTATTTTATGACAGAAACCTATGGAGGCAAGTTGGACATCTCTGTAACAGTGAGCAGAATGGAAGCTATCACCCACTAGACATGTTTACCCGGCTTATTTAGCTCATTGATGCGATAACAGAGGTAATTCCGCCTGCTTTCATACTGACCATGTCTTTGTTCTTTCCACAGAGACAAAGAAAGTCAGTTTAAAGCACAAGTGAGGAGCACATGAGGCACATCAGGTGACCGAGGTTCTGTTTCAGTATTACTGTACGTCGTTGTGTGAGAACAGTGACTGGATTGGCTACAGGCTGTTTATATGCTAATCTGCATTCCTAGGGAAACAGAATCCTGCAAACAGAATATCTAGTTTTAGGTTGTATTGTGGAAAAGCTCAGCTGAGAGCAACAAAAAACACATTTGGGAATGAGTATAGTGGAAGAAAATTAAACATTTCTGAGGAACTACCAAATGCCAAAAGGGCTCAGATAGGTGCTCCACCTTGCCCTGATGTTTACAGTGCAATTTTTCTGTTCATTACTGTAGGGCTTCCTTGTGGTGGGAGTCACAATTCCCCAAACAGGGAGAGGCTGTACCAGGCTAGTAGCAACTTGTACGTGAATGCAGCAGGAACATTTTCCAGCAACCAGCTTCTTTAGCTCTTCTTTCACCATTACAATCAGGACAGAAACACACGAGTGCACCCAAAAACAGCCTGAAAATGAACATGACGCACTTAGGGACGTGAAAGCGAGGCTGTAATTAATCAGGGAATATTTTGATGGTACACAAAAACAAACACTGGCAGCTCATATTACCCTGATCTGTTTTCCTAGTAGACATCCATTAAAATAAAGAAATACCTGGCAGCAGCAAGCTGAAATCTTAACGGATGATTGCTTGTATCATAATAAACATCATGACTGAAGTTTCTGGTATGTTATAGACTTTGTTCCCACAGTCGAGTAGAGGAATTCAGTCACTATGATCAGAATGTGCTGTTCTCAAATACAGAACATTAACATGAACTTAAACATCATTGTTATTATAAAGGTGATTTATTTCACAACTCCTCTACCCATGTATCTCATTCATACTATCATTTTAGAGACTCTGAATGAGCCATCATGACAGGTTTTTGAGGCATGAATATGCTGGCTGGGTTACTCACAAAAACTAGGATGCTGAGGAAATTCTGGCAAAACATTTGATGGTAAACATGACTCATTTACATGATGAAGAAGAAGTCTGGTACTGGTTAAGACAATCACAAAATGAGCATTGTTCACTGCCTTCCAGCTCATGCAAATACTCTCATGAGGAAGTAAAGCGCATCAACAGTTCTGTTTGAAGGTAAAAATAAACTTCCAAGCATTTGAACCACGGGTCAGCCACGAGTGAAAATACAGAGACTAACACTGGACAAGAAAATGTGATATGAGGAGGATGACATTATGTTTGGTGATTATATTTCAAGACCTAATCAGATGTATTCTATGTAATTCTTTGTGTAGTCCACTGTACTATATGCTGAATCTTACAGTAACAATAGTCCGGCCTTGTTTGGGCTGAAATGTTCACATCACTTAGAGGTAGAAATTTTCCCACTGACAGCAACAACAACTAAGAAAACTACTTTCGACATTTTCACTGTAAAGACTACGTCATCATGATTTCAGTGCAATCTGTTTTCGCCTGAAGTGACCCAGTGAAGTGTAGTCCTTCTTGTCAGAGGAAACTGCTGACAGGAACAGAAGAGGAGGTAACAGCATGTATCCCAGCTGATCTCAGCCTCACATTATTATGCATGCTGGGTGATGGCAGGCTGGCTTCCACGACACATCAGACACCACAAAGCTCAGGGCATCAGGGACATCTCCTTTCAACATTATGTATCATACAGGTTTGGTAAGATAACAGGGAGAGCGTTTGTTATCGACTGCAAGCATTAGGTCTGATTATGATTATCTGTATCAAAACATGCAACATTTCCATGAGGCATAAACAACCTTAACCTGACAGCTCATGGTCTGTGATGTAACTAACTAAGCTCTGCATCATTTTAAATGTCTCAGAAACATCCTTTTTAGTCAAGGTTTATAAGAAGAACAAAAGGGTTCCAGTTTTTCATAGCTGAGAGCTATTAATCTTGAGGCTACATTGATTGTCTTCCTTTTTAAACAAGTACACAAACGTTTAAATGTTGTCCTGCTTCTTTGAATTTGAGTGCAGAAAAGTTCAGGCTAAAACAGCTGATATTACAGCAAGCTTTCCCCTACAGCCCTAAAAGAGATTATGCAGTATGTGACAGGGCTTACACTCTGTGATACTGTTGTTTGAAAATATCCAAGGTATGGCACGAGACTGACTTCTTACAAGGAATACATAGGGAGCATATGAGTTTACTTCCCACACAACTTTGACTGAATCCTGCACATTAACACAACTTGTTATGATCCTAAGGCAAAAACTAAAAAGTGACACTACTCTAATTTACATTATGGATGTTTTTTGCTGTTTTAAACTGCAACTGTGGGCTAAATACACATTGAACTACAGCGTCCAACTTTCTCAACGCTGCCATAGCCAGACTCCAGACAGACCACCAGAGTGTCCTCTTCCTGATCTCCGGGGACTTCAACCATTTATTTTCTACATAGCGTATTCTGTCATCTGTACATACTTTTTTTATCATTATTTTCATTGTATTTGTATTTATATCTTATTAATTACTTCTTCTATTAATATTAGATAGATATACTTCATTTCAGACCCATAGGTTCATATCAGCACAAGAGTAATACAAAAGACTAAAAATAATTAAAATACATGTCCAGCAAGAAATAAAAAGATCATATGAGAACAGTTTACACATTCATTTTGATTAGAGGATAAAAAGGCATTTGTTCCAATGTTTCCAAAATCAAGGAAAATACCTTGTATCACTTAATGTGGGCTGAGTGAGCTCCCTTAAAATTTCATTTTCTGAATCAGCTAACCGACACATAAATGCATACATCAAATTTCTCAGTACAGCATGAAATGTAGGGACATTGTTTGATACAAACATAAAAATTGCACTGGTCCATCTTGGTAGTTTAACCCTCCCGTTATGTTGTGGGTCAAATTGACCCTTTTTAAGATCCAAAAATCTAAAAAAAAAATGTTAAAAGTTTTTTTTCAATATGAAACGTCTTTGCTTGGCTTAAAAGGTGCAATCAACATATAAAATCAAAATGGTTCATTTCACATCTTAGGCCATATATGCCTTCCAAACCAGCAAAAAACAGCAAAAAAAATGGGCAGCATGTGACAGAAGAGGTGTCTCGTGTTAATTTATCACATCACTACATAAAAAAATTATAATTCAAAGTTCAAAATAAAATAAAACAAAATCTATGTCATGTAAAACTATTTTATTTACATTTAGGTCTTTCCAATGTACATTAAAACACGTTTTAACATGAATTTTCATTAAAAACAAGTGAGTTATCCTCATTGAACCATGATCTGTGAGAATTAAAGAACACCATGGCACTAAATATTGGTCAATGGTTAGTAATGGAGTTAATAATAAGATTCTTGGGGTTCTGACACTTTATGATAATTAAATATGCCCCGGGTCAAATTGTACCAGCAACATTATTGCTGTTCCTGAGAAACGAACATAACAGGAGGGTTAAGGAAGATTCAATATGCATCATTATATGCTACCTGAAGTTTTTTCATGTTACCTCTACTGTACCTGCACCACAGATGGGCAGTATAAAGAGGAGCTCTAAAAAGCTCTGTTTTAACATTATCTGTGCACACTGGAAATTTGATATTCTTAATTATTGTGTATAGGAGCAACTTTAATGACTGAAATTCCCCCTGGGATAAACAAAGTATTTCTGATTCCTAATTTCTGACTTTTGATTTCTGAGCTGGGGTCATTGAAGGTCAATAGTGGGGAAAATGTAGATAGATTCAGCCGCCTGTTTAGATTCTGGCAGATGTAATGGCTGTCAAACATTGCAGCAGACAGCAGTGCAGCATATCATGTATCTACACATGTAACCAACTAGCTAATGTAGGTTGTAAATGCAGACTGGATCAGATTCACTTTCAGAAGCTGAAATAAACGCTATGCAACTTCTTTTTTAAAACACATTTGACACATGATTTTTGAGCGTTTTGACTTCAACAGTCGCAAGCAAACTGAGTGTTTGACTTTAGCACTGTAATGTTTCCACTGAGGAACTGTCAAAACAGGCTGTTTTCCACTTTAACCCGTTCCCTTCAGTGGTTATTACTTCAGAAGCAGCTGTTGTAGAGTAATGTCAGTGAAGTTTACCTGGCCTCGATGAGTAAACATGCAAAACATACGTTAGCAGTTACAGGAACTATTCACGTTAGCACGCTAGCTAGCAAGTTAGACCCTCGCCAGAGTACAGCTGCCTGATCCGATTAGCGATCACTGAGCACTTTCCTTTTCATATGAATCGATGGTAAACTTACCTGTTATGTTTCGTAGGCAGCAAAACATGAAAAATAGTCTAAAAATTATCATATCGAAAGTCCCAGTAATCCCAGCAACCTAGCTACGCGACCCAGCGAACCCGCTGCTTGTTTCTTGTTTCTCTTTCTGTCACTTAAAGGTTTAGTCGCCCTTCCTAGTTAGCGAGCTCCCATCACAAACACCGGCTCCGCCTGTCTCCAGCTAACCCAGTCAGACAGACAGATCCACCGACAGACAGGCCCTCCTCCTCCCTTCCGCTGCGTGCTGCCAACAGAGCCGGGGCACACCCATCCGTTTACTACTGTGGTCAGATGTCAAAGGACAGTAAACACAGCGACAAATCACGTTTGAACGTCCATTTAGATTAACGAAAGGGCAATCTAAGAGTCATACGAGTTACCGTGTATGCTCACAGCCTGAGGACTTCACTCATCAAACTGTTTGTTTTGTTTTCATCGAGCAGACTGCGAGTTGTTTACTTCCGCAAATCATGACTTCCTGGTTGATTGTTTCTGAAGTTTTTCCTTTTTTTAAATTTAAATTGTGAGGTTACATGGAGGACAAAACTATGGAAAAGGATTAGGGCCACTGAAAAATAAATAAATTAAGGTCCAATATATATTTTGTTTAATACGTTTTGTTCTGAGATTATTCTATCTTCTTTTTAATTATCTTGTTTTTTTTATTTTTTTTTATTTCTTCTGGTATTTATTAGATTTCTGACTTTTTTTCTCAGAATTCTGACTATTATCCACTGAAAAAGAAAATTAAGGTCCAATATATTTTATTATTAGTCTGAGGAAAAAGTCACAATTCTGAATTTAATTTCAGAATTCTGACTTTTCTCTAAGAATTGACTTTAATCTCAGAATTCAGACTTTTCTCTAAGAATTCTGACTTTAAACCACTGAAAAAAAAGTTAAGGTCCAATATATTTTATTATTAGTCTGAGAAAAAATACACACTTCTGACTTTAATCTCAGAATTCTGACTTTTTTTCTCCGAAGTCTGACTTAAATCTCAGAACAAAAAAATTAAAAAAAATGATTGGACCTTAATTTTTTTTTTTAGTGGTCCCAATTCTCTCCCAACCAGACCTGATAGAAAATACAAAACGAAGTATAAATAAAAACTGGCAACTTAATTTCAATGAACTGTTTTGTTTTTTTAGATATAGAAATAATAATATAAAAATGTATTAAAATAATATCCTTATACTCATTTAAATATTTGATTATAAATACATTGATTAAAATTTTGGCTGAGCAGTAAGTGGGAAGTGCAATCACTTATTTCTACACTATTGGTTATTATTATTGGAGCTTTGGAACTCTGCCTCTGGAGGTTAAAACGGCAAGCTCTCTGGGGATTTTTAAAAGGTAACTTAAGACTTAGCTTTTTAATCTAGCTTTTAATTTGGGGTAGTTTATTTTTAGCCCCAGACTGCATTATTATTTTTATTATGTTTGCTATTTTTATCATAATTGTAATCATTATTGTTTGAATCATTGCTTTAACATCTATTTATCTTATTTAATTATTTATTTATCTATTTATTTCTTGTATTCATCTGATCTTGTTAACGCTACCTTATTTTTAACTTTTCTTTCCACTATTACTTATTTTATTGATTTTACTGTATTGATTTTATTTTATTTTTAAGTATTTTATTTATAATCATGCCTTTTATAATTTTACCATTGGTGTTGTTTTCAGTCTCTGTGTTATTCTGTGAAGCTCTTTAGGCTGCATGTTTTTATGTCTGAAAGGTGCTATATAAATAAAGTTGAGTTGAGTTGAGTTGAGTATTATTACCATATAGCTTTCTCTGAACATTAAAACGGCGAGCTCTCTGTGTGTTTTTAAAAGTAAACTTAAAATTTACCTTTTTAATCTGGCTTTTAACTTGGACTAATTTCCTTTTAGCCCTGGACTGCATTATTACTTTTATGACCTTTGTTTTAACATCATTTTTATTTGTTTTATTTGTATTATATCTTCTTCTTTTTAATGATCTTTTTTTTAATTTATTTTCTTTTTCTGGTATTTATTTTATTTTATTTAAATGATTGGTTTTATTTTAATCTATTTTATTACATTTTTATTTTTAAGTATTTCATATCACATTCCTCTATCCTGTTTTAGTCTTGTACCATTTTACCTATTGCTGTTGTTTTCTGTCTCTGTTCCTTTGTGACGCACTTTGGGCTGCATGCTTGAATGTATAAAAGGTGCTATTTAAATAAAAATGAATTGAGTTGAGAGAATTTTATAAACTAAAAGGGTATTATGTCCTATTCAGTATGTTAGGTTATTTTACCAAATAGATACATTTAGAAATGTCTTTTTTCATTTAAATAAACTGGTACACCAAGAAATTGTATATCTCCAAAATCGTTTTATTGACTGCAACTAAAAGCATCAATAATGCCTCAAATTCAGCTTTGGAGTTGGCAATGACACTGCTTAAGGTATGTGTGATTCAGGTCCTCTAGTTATATCTGTTTAGCTGCACCCACAACAGGTCAAGTGCTTTATTTTTCAGATACAAGCCAGATTACACCAGTGACAAGTATTGGCTTCCTTGGCAGCAAATCCTGAATTTGCTAATTCAAAAAGAGTCAGAACTATTAAAGTAGCTTTGAAACAGAATCAGAGATCAGAATCAGAAATACTTTATTTATCCAGGGAGGGGGAAATTCAGTTATTACATTATGCTCTTATTAACATTATGTAAGAATGTCAAAATAATAATAAAATAAGGTATAACTGCGAATAAAAAAATTAAAAATAACATTAAGGAATTATATTTCTTTATTATCATCATACCCACATATAGTTCAAAAGAGTAAATACTAAGATCAGAGAGACAGGCATTGTTTTCAAATAAGCATTTTAACTAAATATGTTGTATGAAATCAAATCAGGTCTTTGTATTAAGGAAAAAACTGTAACACTCTCAGCAGAACTTTCAATGCACAACTCCTTGTTTTTTGGGTAGGCGTTCGAGTCTCTGTTCTGATGGAGGAGAATGTTTTTTTCAATTTGTCAAACACAAATTTGAAAAGCTATCAAGAAAGATTGATGAAGCTCCCCCTCGACTCCGTCAAGTAATGGCTGCCATCTACCGACTCAAAGCATTTACTGCATGTGGATATATTAAATCTGCTTTATTTATTTTCTTTCAAAGCACCCACCTCTAAAATGCAATGGTTACACTGGTCATTAATAATACAATTAATCCATTAACTTACTATACTGATTTGAAAAAGGAACAACTAGGATTTTGCATCTCAATAGACAAACAAAATGTGTTTTTCAAATGCTTAGCCTACAAGTATGGTTGAAACTAGGACCAGAGGTGCCTCTTTTCTTTAAGGTCTCGTTTATCTGTAGTAGAGGGGTCTGTCAACGCGAGACTTTTATGGCCACGCAAGTGCGCGAGCACGCAACGCAGTCACGAGCATGACATGTCGTGTTTAGGTTCATCCATATCCCCGTAAAAGAGATGCTCCACTAAACAATTTCAAGATGAAGCCATTGTTGAAAAGCAGTAGCTAATATTTAATGCTATTATTTGTTGTTAAAACTTTGGGTGAGAAAATTCTTATATTGTTTTATAATGTGTGCAATCCTTGATTTCCAGTGCAATATCTTGACAACCACGCACAATATTGTAATTTATTCTATAACATATTTTATTATTATATTCATCCACTAAAACTTGCACTCTGGCTTAGGTTAATTCATTTATTTATGTATTAAAAGTACTTCTACACCTTTCTTTGTACAGATTGTATTTTATTCTTATTTAGAATTTTTAAGGTTAGTTTTTAGGTTTTTTATATTTAGTGTCCTTACTGTCTTTGTTGTGGCCTTACTGTCTTGTCATTAAGTACCGGTGTTCCATTCACCACATCAAATTCTTTGTGTGTGCAAGCTCACATGGCAATAAAGATTTCTTGATTCTTGATTCTTATATTTCCTGGGTTTGGGATCACTGAATATGTAATGCAAATTTTCAAAAATGATTACCAGTGTTTCAAATCCTGTACTTTTCAATCTCAACATTGGCTGTGATGTAAAGACAGAACAGTATCTTGAGGGCTCTGAATTAATTGTAATTGATGAAATATTATTTGGAGAGATATTATAACCTGTAGTGTCCCTCAATTTCGATATCTTGAAGATAGTCAGTGGTCGTTTTGAGGCAGAAAAACAAAAATCATGTTTTTCTTTCTTCTTTCTTTATTTAACCAAGTAGAAGACTCATTGAGATTTAAAACCTGTAACCTGTAATTGTTACAGTGACCTGTAATGAATATAATATGTAATGAATATATATGTAATGTATGTGTATACATTGTATGTGCTTTGGCAAAAACATGTCTTTGTTCATGCCAATAAAGTAAATTGAATTGAATTGAATTGAGTGACCTGTCCAAGAGAGCAGCACAAAACAGGATACAACACACAACAAGCACACAAAACAACACAAATAAAATACGGTCACAGTTTCACATGGTTACATGATTACACAGTGCAATCACCAGATCCGTTTGAGCTTGTTTCTCCGTCTTTTATGATTGACTTGAATTCCCCCAGAGTAACAAGATGTGTCAGTTTCCTTCTGCACCATGTTCAGCACATCATTCCAGGTATACAGTGCTGCAAATTTATGTTGTGATAATGATTGGAATATACCTCTCAAAAATGAACCAGTCTTTAGATTACATATCAATATTTCGTTGTCATTAATATATTGTATGTGTTAATATTGATTGATTGATTTTTTTTATCTGTGCAATAACATACCTAACTATCTATTTATCAGATAGAAGTGTACATAGTATGTATACATCTGTAATAGTTTTCATATTTTATTTTATTTTATTTTATTCTATTCTATTTTACCTTGTCATTGCTATTATTATTGTTATTGTTATTATATTTTTAACTATGTTATTACATTGTTGTATTCCCCTGTCCCTGTTGTTAGCTGCTGTAACAAATAAAGTATTTCTTATCTTATATCTTTAACTGAACTGGTAAACCGAACTGACTCTCTTGATATTATGCATTATAATGCATAATATACTGTATTATAATTATCTTTGCTATATTTATTATTTTATATTATTATTGTAACTACAACTCATGGTCATATTACATACCCATATTTATTTTTGGTTATTGCTTAATTTGTCATTACCAACCATAATCACACCATGTCAACCTGTCACTACTGAAACATTTTTAATACTGCCTGTAATGACTTATATTTTAATCTAAATTCCATTGTAACATTGTATATATCTAAATTGTATTCTAGCTTTATTTATCTATTTTTATTTTTACTTATCTTATCTTATTTTATTTTATTTTATTTTACTTAATGAAACTTCTTCATGATTGTACTTATGTCTGGGTTGCTGTAACAACTGAATTTCCCCCAATGGGGACCAATAAAGTAATATCTTATCTTATATCTTTAACTGAACTAGTAAATGTTGGAATCTAAAAAATACGAGCTTCTTCAAACGCACCACCGCCTTGGTTCTCCCGCCCCCTTGCTTGGCCTGAAAGCAATTCACTCTGATGACGTCACTCGCAGAGTTGTCATGGCGTCTTTGGGACCGAAGCTGCTGCTGAAATTTAGCTAAAATCTGTCGACCGTCTCTACATCGAAATGGAGAAAAATGCAACCCTGCATCGAGACACTGACGGGAGCGCCTTGTGCGCCACGATTGCGGGAGAAATGGGCGATGTTACGGCTGTCGGTGGAGTCAAAGGAGCTGCCGAGAAATGCAAGAATAGTGAGGCTGCTCTCAGTACTTTGGTTAACGTTAGTTGTAATAACAGCACCATTAATGTTGGTACTCCCAGCCCTGGTAATGTCACCTCCAGTGCTGGGAAGCTGGACTTGCCAGAAGTGATCGAAGTCCCCCCTGCACAGGAGGAGAAGAGGAAGGACACCGAAGCCAGCGGATCGTGGTCGGGGTTCGGGGATCAGATCAGTAACGGGATGGGGCATGACTCGTTGCTGGCTGCAGGAGATAGCGAGGGTGGTGCCACAAAGTTAGTAAACAACAAAAGCGACGGCCTCTCCTCACCTCCTGCGAAGGGGCTCACACATGTGCAGGCTGAGGTTTTGGGTTGTGGAGAAAGTGAGCCCACTAAACTTGCCAAACCGACTCATCTGTGTCCGGACAATGCAATCACAGCAAACGTCAAACCGGGGCTGTCCGGTGATCATCATACCTTATCGGAGGGATTGCCGAGTGGGAGTGACCCCGATCCCAGCCTCGGAGGAGAGTCCAGAAGCATAGATTCACTGGAGTCTTTCTCGAACCTGAACTCATGCCCCAGCTCAGACCTGAACAGTGAGGGGCTGGAGGACAGAGGACTGGCCCTGGCCTTGCAAAACGAGTACGGGGCTGATGGGACAAAGACTGCGTGTGCTAAGGACCGGGCCGCCGGCCAGTCCATATACCACATTAAGTGGATCAAGTGGAGGGAGGAGAATACTCCGATCATCACCCAGAACGAGAACGGCCCCTGTCCATTACTGGCAATTATGAATGTCCTGTTGCTTGCATGGAAGGTAAAGCCTCTGAGATGAGCATGGATCAATAACTCTGAGCACTACCAGCACTTATTGTATGCAATCAAACTATGGAAGGCTTATTAACACTTGGGTTTACTGCAGGTTGACATATACCCCTAATATTCAATCTGTCATGAGAACCTAAGACCTCCACCCCCTTTTAATAATAATAATAATAATAATAATAATAATAATAATAATAATAATAATAATAATAATACATTTATTTTGTATAGCGCTTTTCAAAATCTCAAAGACACTGTACAATTGTTAAAATCAATACAAGCAAAAACAAATAACACAGATCAAACAAAACAACAGTAAAATCACAATGAAAAGCTAACTTAAAAAGGTGAGTTTTTAAAAGAGATTTGAAAGCTGAAAGGTCAGAGCTAGGGATGCACCGATCCCACTTTTTAGTTTTTAGATAACGTTTGTTGTGATTTGGCGCTATACAAATAAAGATTGATTGATAAAGATTGATTCCCGATACCGATATCAATACCTGGGCTTTGGTATCTGCAGATACCGATACTAGCCGATCTGATCGTGGTACTGATTTAACAATCTCTATTCCTTAATAGAATCGAGGATAGAATCGTGTTTTGGCAACTTCAGGCTTTTCTGACTTGATGGTGAGCTGTACCTGGGTTCCAAGTGCAAAACCAGAGGCTGGAATCCCTTAATTTCAAGAATCTGGAACAATTAAATCCAATAACCTATCCGTGTTTTCACACTTTGAATCCATTAATAGAAGGTTTCTTGCTTCTTTGCAGTAAGCTACAGTTGACGTAAACCTCTTCCTTTGGGCTCCCATTATATTTTTCAGCATGACTGCCATCCGTGGAAACATTACCGCTGCACACATGTTGCAAGTTTCCGGCGGAGTTGTTAGCAAAAGAAGCATGACATGCGCCTAAACTGCAGAGCCTCTGTAGTTAACCTCCATCATGCTCCACCGGGCAAAAATGCACAGACCGGTCGTTGCTGATGATGTAGGAGATGCAAATGGTTGTTGTAAACACAGAAAAGCATAGAGCTGAGATGAATAGATCTGCCATATGGATCGGCACTATATATCGGCCCCTTGTCACCGATATCCGATCTAGCTTTTTGAGTCCGATCTAGCAGATATTCGATACCAGGATCGGATCGGTGCATCCCTAATAATAATAATAATACATTTATTTTATATAGCACTTTTCAAAATCTCAAAGACACTGTACAATTGTTAAAATCAATACAAGCAAAAACAAATAACACAGATCAAACAAAACAACAGTAAAATCACAAATGAAAAGCTAACTTAAAAAGGTGAGTTTTTAAAAGAGATTTGAAAGCTGAAGGGTCAGAGCAGTTTTGGATATGGGAGGGGAGTGAGTTCCAGAGGGTGGGGGCGGCTACTGAGAAGACTCTGTCCCCCCAGGTTCGGTGCTTGGTTCTGTGAGGTGGGGACAGGAGGTTGTGAGGAACGCAGGTTATGGGAAGGAGTGTTGGTGGAGGAGGTCAGTGAGGTAGGAAGGGGCCTGGTGGTTTAAAACACAAATGTGTGTGTTATTACACTTTGTAAGCATTAAATATGATATATTTTATCAAGTCAGAATTAGAAGATGTTTAATTACACAGCACACTGGATAACTTGTCTTTGTTTTTCTTTATTTTTCTTATTGGACAGCAGTTTGTTGTAAAGAGCATTGACATATAAAAGAGAGAATAATGTTCATTTCCTCTGCAGTCCTCCGTTTTTAAAGATTATTAGAACTAAATGCAATCTGGGGGAGACAATATGTTTACATTAGAGTGAGCCAGAGGTATTTCAGGGAGAGATAAGTGACAGAAAATCACATTAAAAGACACACACCAAACAAATATTATACAATAAAAAAAGCTTAGAGTTCTAAGGGACTCATGTTGAGTGTAAACAGCCAAACAGCTGCTGTCAGTCTGCATTTTGATGTAGTATATATGTCTAGTATATAGGGATGCACTGATGTTTTTCCAGTTAGTTCTCAGCCGGTCCTCACCCTTCTCAGTCTCTTTTGTCAGGGTTGAATGTGTCCCTCTGACAACACCCTTGGCCGCAGCCTGGCCCCCCCAGTAAAACTGGTCTAGAACCGCTACTGCTGGGTCCTTGAATGGTATCATCCACAACATCTGTCTGCTGAATTTTTACATAGTGTGGATAACTCTGTCTTAATCAATACATTTTTACCTTTATAGTAACAGCTATTCCTCCTGTTCTTCAATGATAAGACACTCAAGTCTCAGAGGATGGATAATCTTTGACATCCACAAAATGAAACAAATTCAAAACATGAGCAAAATGAATCAGAAACATCTCTCTCACTGTCATAGTGTTACAACATTGGTACATGTTGCAGTGCTTTGTTTTATAATTGGGTAACGAATTAATGGACAGCGGTGTCCATGTGTCTCTGTTGCAGGTTAAGATGCCTCCCATGATGGAAATTATAACCGCTGAGCAACTGATGGAGTATCTTGGTGAGTGTTTCTATTAAACAGATTACAAGAGAGCTGGCTGATGCCATGTTATTGATCAAATGGGAACTGTGTAATAATGATTTAATTATTATGTCACCTAACGGAATCAGGCACACCTCTGATTGTCTTTTTCCCCGCACATAGCTTTAGCTGATATGCAGAAATTACACATTTATAACGCAACCCACCAGAAGGAATACACGTTTGCTTTTTCTAAATCCTGATGACTTGAATAACTGTTGCCCACTCTCCCAGTAAACATACTAGCTCATAAAGCCCCTGGCACTGAGTTTCACCCGCCTGGTAAACATTCTTGTGTTTCACATCCTCTCAGATGATTGGTTACATTCTTAAGGTCAGATTTATATCCCAGAGTCAACAGAGGGGAGACCAGAAGTGGGGAATCCCCCTGTGATCCAATCTGCTGCTGGAAAGGAAACCAGTGCCATCTCTTCTCTCCTGCCCTCCACAACTCACATTACTACATGCCATGAAATAGAGAGCTCTCAACTCTAACACAGTTTCATAATAAAGACATTTGGGAGTCTTTTTTTTTTTTTTTTTTAATCACAATTAGCATTTTTTCTCAGTGCTGTTATGTGTAGTGTTGCATGTGGATCTTGTATGGGTGCAATATATGGGTGATGTACAGTTCTTCACGTTGTTTGTGGTTGTCATTAGCATGTGCTTCTCTGTCTATGTATGTTATTATTGTTTTTGTTTATTCATAATACTGTGGAGGCAGCTAAATGTGTGCAGTACTTGTTGTGTCCAAGGCAAGGCAACTTTATTTGTATAGCGCATTTCATACACAAGGGCCACTCAATGTGCTTTACATTAAAACATTAAAAGCATTGGAAACATTCAGACGATCATAAAAGAGCAGAATTTAAATGACAAATATAATAAAGCAGAAAAGAAAAGGAAAATTAGAAATATAATTAATAGTAATTTTGAAATTTGCATTTAAAGCGAGTTAAAATAAGCTAAGATAGGAAGGCAGAGGCAAATTAAAAAGTCTTAATCTTTGATTTAAAAGAGGTGAGAGTTGGAGCAGACCTACAGCTTTCAGGGAGTGTGTTCCAGATATGTGGTGCATAATGACTAAACGCTGCTTCACCATGTTTCGTTCTGACTCTCAGGACTGAAAGTAGACCAGTGTCCAAGACAAATTGCCAAAGAGGTATAATGTATCATATCATGTTGTATAGTATCATACCGTATCATATCATGTCTTGGGACTTCTGGATACCCTCAACAGCAGTGTTGTCCATAACACACAAACACCAAGGGAAGTTCAGTGGTGGTGTTAAAAGTGGGCGGTTTTCATCCCTCAGAAGTGCAGAGTGCTAGTGATGTGGACGCAAAGAGCCGGAGAGATACAGAAATCAAAGGACGCCCAGGGATTACGAGGGAGTCAGCAGTTTTAGCTTGTAGTTTGTATCCACCCTACTTATAAAAACACAGCAACAAAGAGTGTATGAGGCTGATGATTGCAGAAGTCTGAGTTCAACAGAAAAAAAAAGAAAGCATCATTTGCCGTGCTAACTGATGCATTTTAAAAAGAATAAAACACAGTCTTTCTCCACTTGGTAAAATGTACTATTTTTGTGTGCTCTGTTCATAGGTCAGTTAAGGATTTGGCACTCGTGCAAAATGAAGAAGTCACTGTGCTTTTCAAGGCTAGTTGTTACAATTACAGCGCATGAAATCATCACAAGACTTTTCCCCCCCTGGATATGCTCTAACCATTCTACTTGCTTGAGCTTACTACACGTAAAAGCATTTTTCCTTCGCCTCATGTGTGGCTGTTTTTAGTTAATGTAGCTGTTGATGACAGGACGTTGATGACAGCCCCCTGAGTTCTTCTCAGGAAAAGTATGTGTTGACAGTGCAGCAGGAGGCTCTCTCCAGTTCCTCATAAATTAATGATTCTCTGTGAAGCATCTTGAAAAATAGTTGCGCAAGAGTTTTAAAACCAAGTAGAAGACTGTAATCAAACTTTGACAGCAGTGACAAGAATTCATTTTCAGTGCTTCCTCTTAAAAAAAATCAGGAACCAAAGGATTGCAGAAGCAGGGTAATATGCCAGGCTGTGCTGCTTGTAACAGGTCATGCCTGCCCACAGGACTGAGTGCACAGAGCTTTTAAGGTGACTCCACAGTGGACAGGGACTTGGCTGGTTCCACATATTTAGCACAGCCTCTTTTAGGGAAACAGCTGGACAGTTCTGCCACCTTGTTTTTCTCTGTCACAACAATATACATCTGGCAAAATCCCTCTCCTTCTGTTCCTCTGCAGGGGACTACATTCTGGAAACAAAGCCTAAAGAGATATCAGAAGCCCAGAGGCTAAACTACGAGCAGGTAAGGCTTGTCTAATCACCTCTGAATAATATTAACCGTCATGTGTTTTTGCGTAAGTGTCAGTGTTAATAAGCTGCTGACTTGGAGGAGCGCAGGGCTTTTGGGATGAACTCTCTCCCTCTCTATGTCTTAGTAGTATTTGAGCAGGTTTAAAATGAGCTCTCATTTTTGTCTCTTTGACACACTGAAAATATGGCAGCTGGTCCCCCCCATCATTAACAATGTATCTCCACCGCAGTACACAAAGAGAGAGTTCTAATGTGCCACATATTCAGTGTAGTTGCATGCTCATACTGAAGCGGCTGTGCATATTTGCATCATGATAGCAGGAAAGGTCACGGATTGGGCCATGAAAGGGAAATAAGCATAGAGTTGATTACAAACCACATAGGCTGCAGCTTATCTTTTTTTTTCTTCCCCCCACTGCTCTATAGGTTACATAAGATGTGTCTTGCAAGGCCCAGGGAACAACAGGGGTCAGGAGTGTCAGATTATGTTGTTTCACATGGCTGTGAATGCTTAGAGACGCATGGCTGGGTTCAGCTCCCGGCTATTACTGAGGCTGTGAGTGTGTGTATGTGTGTATGTGTGTGTGTGTGTGTGTGTGTGGCTCACCGTGAGATTCACTTGGAGATGGAGCTTCGGCTCTCCTGCTTCCTCCCATCTCCACTGCCTCTCTGCCCGAGGAGCAGGAGCAGCCCTACCTCTCCTCCTCCTCCTCCTGCTCTTGCGTGGCAGAGAACCAGCACATCTGTGAATGATTTGAAGCCACACTTGTCCCTAATTCAGAGAGCAGAAAAAATAATTTGCAGTCTTCTTATAGACGCTCACGGCTAAGCTCTGTCTAAATTTAAGTTGAGCTGAAATACAAGCTCTTGAACACATCAGCGGTGTCTTCAGCGTGCACAGTTAAAGTGAGGGAGTGGTTGGAAGTTTGTGTTGCATAGTTATTATGGAAGTCTAATCCTGGACACTGGCCTGGGAGCTCTTTAACATGTGTCTGTCCTCATGTGTGTGCGTGACACAGGATGTGGAGACTATAGTAGGAGAGTGAGTCTGTAATATGTTGATGTGCCTGTCAGACTATAGGTGTCCCTTTCTTTGCAACCAGCAGAGATGTGCCTTCATTGCCTTGTGAGTCGTTCCAAGACACAACTGAATTTGGCTTGACTTAGTGAAAAGAGCTGTAGGAGTTCACAACAGAAGCAGTTCTATTTTTAAACTCAGCCAAAAAACATCATCTGTCGCAGGAGTGTGTGAGGATTAAAATAGCAGCTGCACGGCTGCTCTTTAGCTATTGTTAAATATTTACTTGGCAGAGTGGTGGAAGTGAGAGTGTAGTTTTGCTCTGTTTTTATCTCAGAGGACCCAGGCAGGACTCGTACAAAGCAACTCCTCCATAGCTGCTGCTCAGTTACTGGAGGAAAGGGGTTATCATAGGTCATGATCATGAATGCAGTTGAAACCTTACGTTTGCTCTGAGGTAATCTAAATGATAACATGTTTTCAAGCATCCAAACCTCTACTGACACAATGACTGGATGTCAGTTTTCATATATGTAAATCTTCTGGTCATATTTTCTTTCATTGAGTAAACAGGGCCGTTAACTTGGACAGAAAGGATGAATAATCTGCTGATGGTGAAATTAGAAACATTAAAGCTCCACATAAGATTCATTATCAGGGGCTCTGTTGGCCCAGCGGTCTGAGTGCACTCCATATACAGAGGCTATTGTCCTTGTCCCAGTGGTCGCTGGTTCAACTCCTAGCCTCGGCCATTTGCTGCATGTCTTCCCCCACTCTCTGCTCCCGACATTTCCTGTCTCTTTTCAGCTGTCCTATCCATTAAAGGCAGACTTTAAGAAAAACCAAGATGTGCAGGTTGATGTGGGTACTTATTTAGTTCCTGGAGGATCCATTTAAATGTATCATATGAGAGGAAGTTGTACTTAAAATCAAAAGTTATCAGGACATATGTTCAATTTGTGCAAGTCTTTTATTAGCTCCAATCACTAAAAAGTGTCTTTGTGCAGCTTAGAAATATTCATTTTGACCATGTGACCGTGCATTTAATAACCTTGGTTATCATATTAGTCAGTATTATTTCACAGTAGTATTATATCAGTATATTGAGAGCTGGTCTGCCCTCCTCATGTATTTGAAAATAGGCTAACAACCATTTTAAACATTAGATTAGCCGGATGATTAATCCAACAAAAATGTAGAGCAGCTGCTGATGTGTGTCAGAATTCATGGAAGTATGACCCACATTATGAGACATTACAGGCTTGTAAACTCCCACTGATGGGTCACATAATAGCGTCTTTTGTCCTTCTGTGATTGATAGGTTGGGTCTTAGGTTTGTGGATGTGCTCTGTCACAGATTTTTGTCAGACGTAATCGCAGGGAGACTACACACAGTTACTCAGTCTTGTTTTTGTGGAGGAAAAGTTTTGCTTTTTGAACTCCACATGTAACATGGAGAAGGTATTCAGGTACTTTTTTAAAGCAGTAGGAGGTAGGCTTTATTGAAGTTTTGTTTCTTGGCTGAATGTTTCAACCTTTAGTCGTGAAATGTGATCAGGGGAACTATCAATGATCGCAAACAAAAAGAAAAGCAGCGAGCCTTCCTGGCTAAGTAAAAAAAACTGCAAATCCTCAGCAGTGTTCAGTGCTTACGTTGTACTATAGAGACGTATCCAACATAAGCACAGTTGAATGAGAGTGATTCAGTGCTAATCATCCGATCTCAAAGCGCTCATCTGCTGTCGGAGCCCTCTGCCCTAAAGTGAAGAGAAGTGGTCCATTACACATGCCTGCTAATCCTGACATCACTGCCGCTCGTAAGCGTCCTAATCCACACACTCAGATGGGCCAGCTGCAGGCTTTTCACCTCCACTCTCAGCACCAAAGTGTCAAAACTGGAGTAAGGGTTGCTCATGGGACGTACAGTATCTCTACTGTCAACAGTCCGCACACAGGGCTGTGAACTTCATTTGAAAACCTCTCATTATGTAACAGTTTATTGCTCACTAGACATGAAAGATGGCACATAATGATTCAGGTTGAGACCCTTGAGGCTGTTCACTTGCAAAATTTTGCACAAGATATCGTGCGAAGTACACACACACACACAAACACACAAACACACACACACACACACACACACACACACACACACACACACACACACACACACACACACACACACACACACAGAATGCATTCCATAATGCTAAATAAAAGATTCACGTCTAGGATAGCGTGTCGGAGCCAGCTGGTGGACTAAAGATGGTTCAAAATCGTGATATCAAGAAAATGTTAGTATTAGAATATTGTAATCATTTGCAAGACCATGTATGAAACAATCCAGTCTATGTCTAGTGGGTTGAGATGTGTTGCAGTGTTATGATTTGTAATATAAAGTTTTATACTGTATATTTTGGGAAGGCATTTTTCACCTTTATTGATAGGACAACTGTAGAGGGACGGAACATGTGGGGAGAAGAGAGCGGGGGAAGACATGCAGCAAATGGTCGAGGCCGTGAGTCAAACTGGCGACCGCTGTGACGAAGGCTATAGCCTCTGTTTATGGGGCGCACTTAGACACCAGTAGAGGTGGGAAAAAATATCAATACAGCAATATATCGTGATACTTTGACCTCCGATACAATATCCATATTTCAACTCTTAATATTGATATTTTGTAAAAATTAAAATTCATATTTTAGCCGAGTTGGAACTAAAATACGACTTCAGTATTTCAAAAACAATAAAGTGGAGAAGTTGTTTTCAATCAAATAGTTTTTACTTCATTTGTCCTTTCAGTTGTGAGTAATATTGTGTGATATACATATACACCATCCCTATTTTGTTCTTAGTTAACTGTGTAGAATATCGCAATATATCACAATATTGTGATATTGTGATATATCGTGATACTATCGTATGGTGACCCAAGTATCGTGACGCGTATCATACCGTGAGGTTCTTGCCAATACTCGCCCCTAGACATCAGGCGCCCCTGATTTGTAATTTTTACCCAAACTCTAACTCTGTTTCTAAGTTTCATTAATGTTAACTTTGAGTCATTATATTGTCACTGAATACTGAATTTGCTGTATTCATTCATCCAGTCCTGTTTCAGCCTGCTAAACCTCAAACACATCAGCTGTTTGTAGACTCAGGTTCTTGCGTGTAGAACGATCTTTGCTGTCACAGGACATTTTTTTCTTGCATCTCTCCACTCACTCCGTTTGAGTTAAAATCTATTAGAAATCACTTACGACCGCACAGTAGAGATGTGGGGCTCAGCTGTGAGGCTGATCTTGATCTCAGGGATAAATGGCAGCCGAGTTCAGAGCCAGCTGGGAAACAGTGCTCAGAGGCTGAATGCAAGAACGAGTCTGTTTGGTTCTCAGGTGTGCGAGTGCATGACATACTTGTAATGTAATGTAATGTTTATGTAGATGATATTGGGTAACACAGTGCAGTAAAAGGCTGCAGATCAGATCCTTACTTGAATTCAATGGCAGTTAAAGTGGAGACTGCTCAGCGGATCAGTTGCTGATATAAATTGAAGGAATTGCTGTCAACTTGTGTGCCGCTTTTATCTTTGAGGAACAATCTTTAAACTTCACTACAGTTATTCTTCTAAAAAAATATTACAACAAAGTAAAAGTCCCTGTTATGTTTTACCCAGATGTAAACTTAAAATCCTGTTTTTGTATGTTTTTTGTATTTGATCCCTAAACTCAGCCTCTTACTCAAAGATGAACTCCTATTAACCTGCAGCTCATATAACTGATATCATTGCTCATCTTAAGAGCATAAAAGCTGCCATCAGAAAGGAGACCTGACATGGGAAACAAGTGATACGTTTTTAATGTTTTACAGAAAATACAAGGACAACAAACAATCTGCCTCTGTTGACTCAAACAGAACGAGTATAATTAGGTGGTACAGAGATAATTGGCTATTCAAGTTCAGAAAGACTCCAAAAGGTTGAAGATGATGATTCATGCAAAGTGAAGCAAACCATGTTTTAATAGGAAACCTCTAATAGTTTTACAAAATGATCCACTAAGAAGCGGATAACATTCGAAGCTGGCAGACATGTTCACCAGGCTGCTGCTGCAGAACCAGTCCAGGAGTCTGAAGTTCCCTGGATGATTTTTCTGAATAGAACCCTGATCAGCTCTGTTTGTGTTTAGGGTTTGACGTCAGTCCGGGACTTTTTAGTCAGCCAATGTATCAAGATAAAATATTAAACCCACCCCAGGCTTCACAATGCCTTCAGGTGCTGTTTTGGGAAACAATACTGCCCAGGGTTAAGCTTCCTGCTTTATACACCAGTATCAGAAACTGCTCACTGTCTGAAGTGTGATGAATTTTACCTCTAGTTTTTTTGTGCTTTCCTCCTGGTATCCCAGCTTAGCTCACTGATATTGGTAGCTTGTTTGTGCATGCGTGTGTTTGTGAGTGTCATGTGAGAATGTGACGTCAATGCATACCTTCTGCTGCAGTGACTCATCTCCCATCATCTAAAAATACAGACATAAAAGTCATTGAAATCAATATTTTGACACTTTGCAAACTGAAGGTTTGACCATCCATTTCAGCCCAGGTCCTTATTGTTGTGTTGAGATGGTTCAACACCTTCTCAACCAATTCTGGCCCCTACTGGAGGTCTTAGAGAGATCTAAGCTGTACAATAAACTCTGAGGTGGAGGTTTTACAGCTTGGAATACTTCATGTTTGAGGCTTTAGGAAGTCATTTCACTGGATAGAGAAAACAATGAAAAACATTCAAAGTTAACAGACATCACCCTTTAAAATGGCCACAGAATTTAATCATCTGTCTGACTAACAAGGACTTTAACCATAGACTGTAGACGTAGTGTCAGTGACGTCACCCATCCGTTTCTGAAGCCCTGTTTTGAAGCCGGTTGTCAGCGGGTGCCATATTGGAAATATGTCTAATGTCTGTCGAGCTAGTGGGAGGTAAAGAGGAGGGCCTTTAGCCTTTTTGGTAACAGCTACAGGGTGCCCGTCTGTCAATAAAGTCAGCCATGCCCTTATTTAGGCAAAACTCATCAAAAATAACAAGTTATGTAAAAGATCTCCCCGTACAGTGTGTGCCGAGAGAGAAATTAGCTATTCAGACATAAACTGTTTTTGTAACCAGGCAGTAAACATGTTTATTATTGCTGCAAAGATCGTCTCTTTTGAATTGGTGTGTATGTGGTTTCCGGTGTTTGTTCAGCTAGCCTCAATCGGACGCTCAATGACCTGCAGATTTTAACACTTGCAGACTGGCAGACACTTCTGCATTGGCTTCACATTTTAAGACCAGAGGTTGCCGCTTGTCTTTAACCCCTTTACAAGCTTTTATTTTCACAATTTCTATTTTCTTCTGTTTAAGTTTGGACATTTTATAATTAATAAATTGTTCATTTTCTTGCATATGCTGCCTGTGTCTACATGCTGATATGGCCACATATTCACTGAAAGATACCGTGCACAAATATTAGGTAGAGAGGGAGGGTTATTTAAAACCACTTTGCTACTGCAGCCTTAATTATTGCCCGCCTTGTTACACATCATCCCTCCTTTTTCCTTGTCATCTGTCTTCCGTCCACCATGAAACAAATTTTAAAATGTCCCTAAAATCAAATGTTTAATGCTGGGCTAATGGATGGAACTGCATTTCCAAGTGTCTCTGATATTTTGTCCATCCCTTGGTAATAGTGTATCATGTTTCTCAATAATAAGCCTGGGAGTTTGCACAGAAATGTAATATCAAATGCTTTCCTGGCAGAGACTTCCATTTCCTCCTGTGGTTGAAGGCTGATTGACAGTAAGTAGAGCAAAACCTAATAAGTGCCGTAAATATGAAACACTCATGTTAAAGCCAGAGAAACAGCTATGGACCAGGAATATTTGACAACCAAATCAAGTTGTGAGTGTGTGCAAGCAGTTTTATCGTGGTGCACAGGAATAAGTGGCGGCGAGTGGCTCCTTGCAGACAAAGAAAAATCATCTGACTGTGTGCAGACAAGCAGGAACAATTTAACAAATGAAGACGGCTCACAGTTAATAAAAACAGCTGGTATGAGATGCAGATTGTGGTTCTGTGTAACAGTCCCATCTGTGGTATTGTCACTGTGCCGTTTTTAATGAAGTTCTGACCCTTTGTTCTCCTTGTTTCGCAGAACATGAGTGATGCCATGGCAGTGTTGCACAAGCTGCAGACAGGTCTGGATGTGAATGTCAAGTTCACAGGGGTGCGGGTCTTCGAGTACACCCCAGAATGCATCGTGTTCGATCTGCTGGACATCCCTCTCTATCACGGCTGGCTAGTTGACCCCCAGGTGAGCTGGACCTGACTCATCGTCACTGATGTGGATAGAATGAACTTGTTTACTTGCTCTCAAGGCGTATCCTTGACACTCTCTCTGTAGTCTGGTGAAGTGTTGCTGTCTGGTTTTGTTCGGACAGTCAAAAAAACAAAGAGATGTTATCATGAAGTTATTTATAATTGCACGTAAGACTTTCACCAAATCACAAAAAACATTATCTCAAGACGCTTTTACAAACATAGCAGGTCTAGACCACTCTGTGTCAAATTATGAACAGAGACCATAGACTGTATAAATAATGGACGTAGTATCCGTGACGTCACGTCACCCATCTGTTCCTAAGCGCTGTTTTGAAGCCAATCGACGGCGGCAGCCATATTGGAAACGCGGAACTCAACCAGGCATGTTGTGACGTAAAGAGGCGGGTTTCCTAGACAACAGTTATGTGTTCCCGTCCGGGAGTCACGTCAGTCATGTCCTTATTTGGGCAAAAACTTGTGATCTTAATATCTTCTGAACCGTCGCGTTAGAAAAAAATTCACCCCCTGCACAGTGTGTGCCGATAGATAAACTAGCTACGTAGAGCCAAGCCGTTTTTTAAACCAGGCTGTAAACATGTTTATAAATGCTGCAAAGATCGTCTTTTTTGAATTGGTGTGTATGTGGTTTTCGGTGTTTCTGCAGCCAGCCTCAAGCGGGTCCTGGGTGAATTGCAGTTTATAACACTTCTGTATGGGCTTCATATTTTGGGAACGGAGGTTGCCGCTTGACAGAGACCCAACACCAAGGCAGTTTAATTTACCATGAGCATTGCACCTCGCGGTATTTAGCTAGTTACAGCGGCAAGGAAAAACCTCCTTTTAACAGGCAGAAACATCGAGCAGAACCAGACTCATGTAAGACAGCCATCATGCCTCGACCTATTTGGGTCTGGAAAGAGGGATAGAGAATAATAAGAGATAGAGGGTGCGGTGATAGTGATGAGACGAGTAGTAGAAGCTGTTGCCGCTGGAGTCTAGCACGTGCGTATCAGCTGGAGTCTGGAACGTCCGCAGCAGGAGGAGGTCTACGGCAACTCAGAGGAACCTACGAGACAAGGAAGCTCAGGGACTCCAGAGAGGTCTATGGTTAGTATCTTTCAATGGGACAGGAAGGGTTAAAGTAAGTGATGAGGGGGTTGGGGGGGAAGGGAGTGAGAGTCTAAGCCTATGGCAATTATCAAAAAGGACGTTTTTAAGCCTAATCTTAAAAGTAGAGAGGGCATCTGCCTCCCGGACCCTGACTGGTAGATGGTTCCAAAGGAGAGGGGCCTGATAATTGAAGGTTAAGGTTAAGGCTATGCAAAACTAAGATATAACATAGGACACATCTGGGACATAGCTAGTTTAGCTTTGGTGCCTTTTAGCTGTTTGCCAGGCAGCAACTCTACCTGTTTGCTGGAAGTTAGCTGGGGACCCCATTTTCAATATGGCAACCACCATCCTTCAGCTTCATGATTGCCTCTTTGGAAACCAGTTGGTGACGTCACTGAGACCATGCCCTGGTTTGACATAGTGTGATCTTAAATATTTCAGAAACAGAAATGTTTCTTGAGGTGTTCAGTTATGGTTGAAACTTGAACGTCAAAAGACTTTGAGTATTAAGAAAAGCGCTATATAAATCCTTTGAATTATTATTATTATTATTATTAAAAGTGTTGAGCCGTATGTGGTGGATGCAGTAGTTTCTGTATAACAGTAGAGTATATGTGTTCATCCTGTTCCTCCTGGTTTTACAGAGCATCATTCTGTTGAATTGCCACAATTTAATTTCATAACAACTCTGACAGTGTTTAGCTCTGAGTTCATTCTTATGACGTATCTGCTGCTACACTGTCCTGTGGCTGGTCCTGCTTATTTTCTCACCACAAACATAAAACTAAAAGTTCCTCCTTCTGAGTTCGTCTGTGTGCACTTCAAATGACCGTTCACAAACAGCTGAATAGAGGTAACTGATGGTTAAATGTGCAAAAGTTCTGCAGTCACAGTGTGGACCTCTTCTCTCTAGACTTTCTCTCTCCGTTGTAAATGTTCTATTAATGCACTCTGGCTTTCAGTCAAACATTGAAAGCTTTGTGAATGTTCTTTCCCACTGTTTTTATCTTTGTTTGCAGATGCATGACATTGTCAAGGCAGTGGGCAACTGCAGCTACAACCAGCTGGTGGAGAAGATAATATCCTGCAAACAGTCGGAGAACAGCGAGCTGGCAGGGGAAGGTGAGTGTTTTCTCCTCTCTCTCTCTTTATCCTCTCTGACCTGCCTGACTCGTCCTCGCCCTCTTTATTCCCGATGCAGATGTAAATTAAAACAGAATCCTGTATTTTCTTTTTCAATCAGCTCAGGTAAAACATCACTGGTGACTCGGTCTCACATCCGCTACTTGAGATATGTTTACTGGGGTGTCCAGGGCAAACACATTCTACAGAAAACCTCACACCAGGCTGAAATAAAACCAGGACATACATGTGACCACTCATCAAATGACCTACTTCCACAGCTCACTGTTTTCTTGCCAGCTGTCACTACCTTCTCAGCTCAAAATATTTGCTCTTTCAACACTTAGCTTCCTGTTGGGTGGATGCCAAGTCGACACATCAAAGCTTTAGTGGATGGAGGTATCGATACCGGAGATTTGCTCCTCTCTTTTGTGTTTCTGTTTTTGTAGCTGAGAAAAATTCCTACGAGGGCCTATTTAAGGGGTTGCTACCCTTCCCTGAGATGCAACCTCTTTAAATGCATTATGTAACACTAAAACCATCCAAATATGTTAGTGTTCATGCTTTCATGTGCTAAAATATTCAGACAAGAGTTCAACTGTTTCTCATTTCTTGTATTTATTAATGTTGTGGTTCTTTCCAGAGTAGGCAGCTTCTCTCTCCTCTGTCTGTTTGAGGATCACACCGATTATGTGGGCTCCAAATTGAATGCTGTTCTGTCTCACAGATGTCTCTCACCATCTGCCTCTCAGCCTATATTGAGTTCACTATAGTAACCGCTTCCAGCAGCATACAGAGTCTGAACGTTCAAACAGACACTATACACATGACAGCAGGCTTTCCAACATGCTTTCCAAATAGTGACCCACCTTCAGAAATGAGTCAGGATGGCTTGTTTGTGTTTTTGCAGTGTGCTGACTCATTCATGGGTCTAATGATGAAAATATGTGTTGAATAAAAATAGTTCATTTACGAGTAACAAATGAGCGCTCTGAACTCTTCTAAGCTTAACAAATGTGTTTTTAAGAGCAAGTTTAGAGTCTCACTGATGAACAATCCTGTCAAAATAAAAGCATCATCACTCTGTTTTACGTCCATTTTGTGTCTGTCTGTATATTCTGCAGAACACAGACACAATAAAATAGTCTTAATTATATCATCTGTCCATGTTTCTGTTTTTTAATCATCAAAACTCAATCTTTCCTTCTGTTTCCTCTACTTTATCGTCCCAGGCATCGTGGCAGAGCAGTTTCTGAGCAGCACAGCCACCCAGCTGACGTACCACGGCTTGTGTGAGCTCACCTCCACTGTGCAGGAGGGAGAGCTCTGTGTCTTTTTCAGGAATAACCATTTCAGCACCATGATCAAATACAAGGTAAGAAATACAAAGTAGATGGGAATTAGAATAGACATTTACAAAATGGGGAGGATGACAGCATTTGTCAATCTTAAACCTGAACAATATACTTCATTTAGGGTAAAATGGATCCACTACACAACTCCCTGTAGGCCTGATTTTGTTTTTATGAATAAATAGCTCTGTTGTAAATCCCTCCCTACCTGTACATAGTTGTTTTTGTTTTATTTTCTCGCTTTTACCTGTTTATCTGTCCTTAACACCTCAGGTAGGCTCATTTTGGGACTCACGACAGACAAATATGTTTGATATGTAAAGGAACTGATATACTGATTAAGATGTTAGCCAAGTGTCACTGAAAAAGAGTCAAAGGGTGCAGATTTAGGCTGATGGTTAAGCTGTGTGCCTATAGAGTGGGCGGCCCGGGTTTGATTCCATCCTGCAGCCCTTTTCCAGCGTGTCAAACCTCAGCTCTCTCTCCCAGTTCCTGCTCTATCCACTGTCCTCTCCTCACTCTATAGAGGTGTAAAAGCCCTCAAAACATGATTTATTATTATTATTATTATTTTTTGATGCATTCTAAATAAAAAATAAAAAGTAATGAAATCACATTTACAGTAACTATGAGCATTGTTTGCTTGGACTGGGAATCCTTAATGCAGCATAAGTCAAGATGTGTCTCTGTTCCCCTCATTGAAGACTGAAAAAACTACCTCGAAGTTTTGTTTTTTTCACAAGACACTTTCTGTTTTTTTTTTGTTTTTTTTGTTGTTTTTTTTCTTATAAATTATATTTCAAGGCTTTTATTGCTTTATTCAGAGAAGATAGGAGAGTGGAGAGATCAGAAAACAAGGAGAGAGTTGGGGTGACATGCAAGAAAGGGACCACAGGTTGGAATCGAACCCGGGCTGCACGGCCTCTGCACATGGGGTGCACGACTGTACCATGAGACCAAACCAGCATCCAGACACTTTATATGGATGGATGGATGGATGGATGGATGGATGGATGGATGGATGGATGGATGGATGGATGGATGGATGGATGGATGGATGGATGGATGGATGGATGGATGGATGGATGGATGGATGGATGGATGGATGGATGGATGGATAGATAGATAGATAGATAGATAGATAGATAGATAGATAGATAGATAGATAGATAGATAGATAGATAGATAGATAGATAGATAGATAGATAGATAGATAGATAGATAGATAGATAGATAGATAGATAGATAGATACTTTATTCATCCCAAACAGGGGAAATTCGGGTGTCCTGCAGCATACAATAGATAATAATGGGTTTTGCTATCAGAAGCATTCTCGATCTGTTTCTTCGCTTCTGCATATTCAGATAATGCAAAAACTAAATTTGCAAATCGAGCAGACGTTCTCATTTTGTGTCTGTGCGATAAATATCATTAAGAGGCTCTAATGACATTTTTATTCTGTAGACAAAAAGTTAAACTTTGTATTTATTTTTGATGAATCATTCATTTTTTCAATATATTAGACTTTAAGTGATGAGTCATTTGTAATAATTATTTTAACTAGATTAAAAACAGTTAGTTGTCAAGTCTTATATCTGTTACTCTTCCTGTTCTCTTCTGTATTTCCCCAAAACATTCATACATTCTATAACATATTCTTATGGTGTGTTCTCTAAAATGATAAACATATGCATGCAAATAAGACACAAATACACAACAAATACACAACATTAGACTACTCATGAGTGCCTCTAATAGTTCCCTAATTGAGCGCAGGCCTGTCTGCCTCCATCAGCCCCTGCCCACAGCTGGCTGCCCGTATCACTGCAGACCTTTCCTGTTATCTCCAGGGGAGGAAGTGGAGCCTGCTTACTTTTATTTTGAGTAGTACTGTATGGCTGCCAGTGTCAGCAAAGCTGTGTGTGTCACTTATAACCCTCAGATAAAGTATCACGACAGCTTAAGTTCTCTTGTAATCACTCAACTGCAGACTTTTACATGGCTTGATAAACGACTATGCACAGATGTGTGGGTGTGAACTACGTCTGCTTATAATGTGACACTGATAGCATGTATGAGTGTAATGTGTATGTGGTTGTTCTCTAGGGCCAGCTGTACCACCTGGTCACAGATCAAGGTTTCCTGACGGAGGAGAAGGTCGTCTGGGAGAGCCTGCACAACGTTGATGGAGACGGCAACTTCTGCGATTCTGAGTTCCGGTTGCGGCCTCCTTCTGATCCGGAGACTGTGTACCGAGGCCAGCAGGATCAGATAGACCAGGTATGAGCTCTGATGCCAGAACCAGTAATTGTCCTCTCTGAAAACAATTAAGTGCTTTCCACACATTGACAAGGCCGTCATGGTCTTCTGCATTTTTAAGTTACTTCGTAGAAGTTCAAGAAAAACTGGAGGACAGAAGAGACACAACAAAATGAAAATGGAAATCCCTGGTAACACAATAAATCAAGTCCTCTATCTAAGACTAAAATATGGAAATAAGGTCCTCCATTATAAATGTGCTGTAGCTCATAAATACTAGGGTAGTCCTCTTCTATTCTTTACACACTGCTTCTACACTGGCCTTTAATGCTTTGTGTTGATGTCTCCAGGGCATGTTTACTGGTTCCACAGCTGTCTGCTCATTGGTTGGCTGGACTGGTCCAGAGACACAGCGCTGACAAACTGTCTGCGTTGCTCCCACACACAACACACAGACTAGACAAGAACATAGGGGCCTATTACTTTTTATTCTTCTGCTTACTCAGGCCCAGACCTCTTTATCTACAAGAGAGGGTTGGTGTGAAAAATCTATTTATGCAATTTTCTGCCCTCATAATCAATTCACTGAGATTGTAGGAAACTTGTATTGATTCCAGTTTGGAAATAAGGTCTGTGCAGCAACAATGTACCTTACATAATAGAGAATACTTTGTGTAATACGTTGTTCACCTCCAACATAAAGGAAGATGTAAGCTGTAATACAAATAATGACTATGAAAGTTATAATGAAGATCACACGACAACTAAAAATGAACAGAAAAGTATAGAAGGAGCTGAGTTAATATGGGAAGTATGATGCAGACACTCAAGCATTACATCGACAGCTTTGCCTCTTAATCACTAAGTCTCTCTCTCTTCTTGTGCGTACTCGTGTGTGTCAGGACTATCTGATGGCGCTGTCGCTGCAACAGGAGCAGCAAAGTCAGGATCTACAGTGGGAGCAGCTCCCTGAGGGCATCAGCGACCTGGAGCTGGCCAAGAAGCTGCAGGAGGAGGAGGACCGACGAGCCTCGCAGTACTACCAGGAACAGGAGCAGGAGCAGGCGGCGGCTGCAGCAGCAGCTGCAGCACAGGCACAGGTGGGAGAGGGAGGGAGGGGGAGGGAGGGGAGAGAAAAGCAGGTGGGAGAGGGAGGGGGAGAGGGAAGGGAGGGAGGGAGGGAGGGGGGGGGGGGGGGGGGCGGCAGAAGCAGATGAAAGGGAGGGGGTGAGATCTTTAACAAATCTGGGGTGTTTAATGTTGCATAGAGGGAAAGATGTTGTGTTTTGGAAACAGATGGATGTGTGCAATCTAGAGTTTGAGCTATTAAAGAGGTACTGAGGATGGGAAGGTTTTTTTATGTACTAAAGCCGCCCTTTACTTTGAGGCCATGACATAGACATTTTCCTTGACGATTATTAAACCTTCGCAGTGCAGATATGTGAAACAAACTTGTAGTTTTGATGAAAGGATTTCTTTAAATGAAAAATATTTTCCCTTTTCTAAAATGTTTGTCTATTTTGCTCTGATTTACCTTTTTAACAAACATCAACCTTTTCCCCGTTTATGATAAATCAGTTTATTAGAGCTGCTCAGAATTTGGCAAGAGGAGCAGAGAAAGATAAAACTCTCTTTCCAGTTCAGCCCACTTCCATCTTTTTTAAAAAACCATAAAATCATGGATATTTTAAGAAAAGGGGTTGTCGACAAACACAATTTGTATTTTCTATGTTGAAAATCTTTATTGTCCCCAAGGGGCAGTTTGGTTGTCAACAGAAGTCCTACAAGCATCATATACACACAGGACATACACATAATAAACAAACATAAGTTCATTCATATCATTTAAATACATAACTCCTGTGGATAACATCATTTTTCTGCATATGAGACAAAAGATCCAATAATCCTAAGTGAACTTCCTTTGTGCATGACAACAACCCTACAGCTTGTTTAAAAACTCAACAGCTGATGTCACAAAGGATCTGAGATATTGGTTTGATCTGGCCCTCCTATCATAAGTGAAACCCCTTCCTGTTGGAAGAGTCTAAACCAGTGTTTTACAACCTTTCTGATCCAATGCACATTTCATACATTAAAAAAAATCCTGAGTCACACCACCAACGAAAAGTGTTATAAAATGACACATTTAGTCTCTCAATATATGAATCTATTTATCTGAGAGAGGGACTTTGGCTACTTCTTTAACTGTGTCAGGGCGAAGCATCTTATTTACAATGGCTTTTGCAGGTAGTATTAATGTCTCTGCCACAGTGCGTGGCTTTTTTGATTTGGCCATGAGTACTAAGTAGCTAGCTTTGAGAGCATAAGTGTGCTTTATTTCCACCCAGTGGGTGAGTAGCACAGGTCACTACACTGCAGGTACAGACGCACTACATGGCAAATTATTTGCATTATATGAATAATACTTTTTTGAAATAATTAAGTACACTAGTGTGCCACAGCACAGTGGTTGAAAATCACTGGTCTAAACTCTGAATGAAGAGGGTGACAACAATGTACACCTGGGGGCTTTTAAAGGGTTTTGTGCTCTGTTGCGTTTTCATATTATTTTGACATTAATTTTTATTCAGAAGAAGTGCCTCAATGTCTTTGTATTTTAAAAAAGATATAGTAAACACAATTTTCTTCTTGTTCAGAGCAAAATTACAGAACACACGTATCTGAATACTCATATTCTTCTGCTGTGTTTTTGCAGCAGGGCCAGCAGGAGCCCGCTGAGGGAGAAGAGGCAAACAGAGGAGGTGCAGGGCCAGGAGGAGCCGCAGCTGGAGCCGGGACGGCGGCAGCAGCCGGGGCCTCGGCCAGCCCAGGAAAACAATCCTCTAGTGGGGAGCGGAAAGCCAAGAAAGAATCTAAGGATAAAGACAAATGTGCTATTTTGTAACATACAGCGTGTCTGTGTGACTGAACGTGTGAGTGTTTTGTGCATTTGCTTATCTGTGAGAAAGGGGACGCAGCCCCTCACTCGACAACAAATAAGGGAAGGCGACGTCCGAGGAAGGGGCGCGAAAAGACTAACAGAGGATCTGCTGCTCCCAAACCACTGGTGCCTGCTATCCTCTAACCTCAGTGGAGCCTGGACATCAGAGGAAGGGACACTACAACAACAACTACTACCCCCTTATCTTTCATAGAGTCGGCCAAACTTTGTTACAAGTTGCACAGTGCACTATATTTGTGATGTAGGGTCGAGTTTATTGGGGGTGGTGTGTTTTATAGCAAAAGACACAATCTGGAGAAACACAACATCGCACTCTCACCATTTTTTAAGTCATTCTTTTCGTTCATTTTCACTATTGCAGCTTATAAGCTTTTTTGTACCTATCAATATTCACAAACGTAAACATAGAAGACACTTTTTTTTGTTTCTGTTAATTTTTTTTAAGTTAAGTTAGCTGTTGATGCCAAGATTCACATTTTATGTCCGTGTCTGTGTAAGAGGAAGCTTATTTTAGGAGGCTTCATCTTCTCTGTAAGGAATCATTGTAACACTATTTATGTCCCCTCTGAAACACTATGTACCCAAGGGTTAGTTAACAACAGTTAGCTGGCAGATACTGTAGCTACAGTATTCATCGCTGCTTGCCCTGTTCAGATTTGCCTTACCAGAGTATGGCAGTGTTGTGTTCTGCTCTGTCTGAATGTGACGGTGTGTCTGTTTTCATGTGTGTGGTATGTGCAGTACATGTGTGCTTTGTGGTATAACGGCGTGTGTAAACATGCCTCATTTACTCAACATCACTGATGTTACAAGTTTCAATTTGGAAATAGCCAAAAAGGTTTCCTTTGTAGAACTTAAGTCCCAAATGTCAGACATTTAATGTCTTTGCTTTTGCTTTTCACAAAAACATTCATGGGATCGTCAAACTGAGAATCATCCTGCAGAATTGACCTGAGGAAATTTGTCTGAATTTGACATTATTCCTGAGACACAGCTGGCTTTTTGCAGATTACATTTGTATTAGATCACCTCTAGTTTAGCATATGTGGAGGTTCTGAGAGACCTTACTTTTTCCTTTTCACTGCTGGCATTTCTAAGAAGAAATGCTGTGTGTGTGTGTGTGTGTGTGTGTGTGTGTGTGTGTGTGTGTGTGTGTGTGTGTGTGTGTGTGTGTGTGTGTGTGTGTGTGTGTGTGTGTGTGCGTGTGCGTGCGCAAGCACTATCATTATGTCTTCTCTGAGTTTCTATACGTTCAAGTTCCACTGCAGTCAAGTTTTGAAAAGAAATGCCACAGAATTCAGTAAGTTGCATGCTTTATTCCTCCAAAACCAGGAAAAGTCCATGGAGTATTTCAGAAACTTTTCCTCAGCACTGAAACCAAACTGCAGATCTGCAACATCGAGATATACAGCAGCGACTTTTACCTCCAGTAATTATTTTGGGAACCTGACTTGTTTCATGCTGTAGCTATGTTGAATCAATACTCCCCTCCTTTTTCTGCCACAATTCTCCACAAAGTGTGTGTTATATTTGGAAAACAAGGTAGAGAGGTGGGAGTGAAACGGATCTGTCCTGGGGGTGTACAGTCTGATTACTGAAATTCTCTGGCATCACCTTTTGACTCGTGTGCATTTCACTGCAGCTTTAAGCGTTCAAACACTTGATGTACATATTTCCCTAATGCATTCTTATAATGGATTTAGCTAGCGGTTTGTGCCATTATCGCACCATGGGACTGCCTCCTGAGAAACTTTTCTATCTATACATTCCAATAGGATGCCTTGACTCAAGCCTTCTGTTACAGACTGAGGGAGACTGTTGTGCTTCGAGGTCTTTGCAGTGCTGGTTAACGGGTCCTCATTACTATTTGTTCAGTAAGAACAAATGTAATGTCAGGACAAGATGATGATGACGTGGAGGCAGTAGGCTACTTCATGTGATGGCTGGAGTTTAAGCTCCATGTTTGTGTCGCCCTAACACGGCTTTGTTTTTGTATATACATATACATATATATATATATATATATATATATTATATAACGCCTTACAACATTTCAACATAATTTATGGGACAAAAGGAAACAGGCGTATTTCCAGAATGAGACAATCCATGGGTTTTCCACATGAACATCAAAAATACTCTCAGGCCTCTTGTGAAGGGACATATCCTCCAGTGTCTTTTATGTACCGGCACAGTTCCTCGGCCTGTTGTCACTTTGTTAGCCACAAATTTAAGCATCAGTGTATGCATACACACCACAACCTTTTTGACACTTTGAAAAACTTAATGTTACGTTATTTAAGACCTTTAAATTGAATTTCACACTAGATTTAAGCTGCTTCTCTTGTATAAACTTGGACTACCTGATGAAAAGTAAAAACCTCCTTGGACAGGGTTAAGATATGTTAATTATGTACACTTTTTATTGACTCCCAAGCGGATTGTCCCCCTTGCAGCTAAAATGAGTATCACATTTAATCTAAAAGTTACAGTAAGAAAGCAGAGGGGAGACTTTCCGGCGACATTATGCTTTTATTTCTTGAAGTTTCACGTCTTTCATGTCTTGGCCCTTGAAGTGAACATGCTGAAAAAGAACCTTCACTGAGGGCACTTTGAGCTGGTGTGCATAATTTTGTTTTTAAGTGTTAATATGAGTGAAAAGAAAGCTGAGTGAAACATGCCACACATTTTTATTATGATTATTATTTCAGATTTTACTACTGTGCATCAGCTTGCTATCCCTTGTCATTACTACCAGAACTTACTCTTTTTGTTGTACTGTGTTTGTTTCACCCTCGTTCCTAAGATGAACTGATCAGAAGGATATTGTGTGTTCAATGTCTCAAAGTGGTTTCTTGTATGCCTTGTAAAGTGATGGTGGGGTAAATGCTGTAAAAACTAGTGTTTTGATAAGGTGGTCGTTGAAAAAAACAGTAGTCATTGTAATTGGTTTTTGCACTGTTACATTGATATGCACTAACAGAAGAGAAACATACCTCATTTTATACTGAACATAAATTGTGCAAGAGTGCTATTGTTCTTTGGGTACCTTTTAAAAAATGAATTATGGCCAAAAGAAATATCTCGACTTGGTGGCAGTAGCTTAAGCAAGCTGAGTAATGTTAATTTGTAAAAGTATGAAAGGGCTGTTCAAATGTTTTGGCTTAAAATGAAAGGGTATATTTGTTAAAAATACTACCACTTCAATAGAACTTGCTGCAATTTGATATATTCAGGTTAGTGGTACACCTATACCAGGCAAAATACCTACAGTGCAAAGGCCTGAGTACCAGCACGCAGCTCATACATGAGGAGGAAGAAGTTGTGAACAACAATAGATGAAAAGATGTTTGGCAGTTTTTTTTTGCAAAATGAGAAAACATGTAAAAATCACTGGTACTCGACCCAATCAGCAAAAAAAGGTGTAGGTGCACCCCTAATTCAGGTTATTTTTCAGGAGTTCATCATTTAACCACACAACTTTTCAAATATGCTCAAACTTTTACACCAAAACAGACAAAAAGGCTCCTCTACAAGGCTCAAGTGTTGTCATCTATGTAGCACAGGAGGGAAATGTTCATTCTTGTTGTATGAGACACACATCCAGACTGCTGAACAATCTAAAGGGAGACATTTTCTTTAACGCAATATTTCATACTCCCACATTTTACTTTGTGGTGCATGTACAGTGTGGACTGAAAGTTAGGCAGAGTAAAATCTTATGATCAATCCCCCCTGAGAGAATATTATTTCCTTTGTATGGCCCATTCTGTTTATATTTCACATAAAAAAAAAACATACAAGAAGGAAGGTGTTTGTGAATATGGGAGGTTACTCATTTGTGTTATTTCAATGTTCATCTATTTACATAAATGACCAAATAATGTATGTAGCCTTTCACATTGCAGTCACATAATGTATGTGGTGATATATATATAACAAAATGCCTTATAGACGAGGGACATTCAACCTGATTAGAAGTACCAGAATAATAAAAGACTAAGATCAATAGTTGCTTTGTTGTCATTTGTAATGAGCTCTAATTACTACTGAGAGATTTTGGCACCGAGTTTGTTTGATCACATATATCATACTCTAAAAAGTGAAGACGAAACTTCAGTGTGGATGTTTGAGTATGGCACCAAATACAATTAAACAAATTAACTTGTCAGATTAATTTTGTGTGGGACCGTTACACAAGAGTCTGTAGTGTCACTATTATAAATTTAGGGGAAATGTTTCTAAATCTGAAGTTCCTCTGCTGTCACTTAAATATATCTGCTTTGAAAGAATCAGCTCTACAATTCTTACAATATGTGACCCAGAAAGAGATGGATAGGTTCTGGAAATAGCGTGCGATTTGGGGCTTTTAGACAATGCAACCACTTGCATTGTGTAAAAGCCCTAAAACACACACTATTTCTGCAGTCAGTTTAAATAATTGATTTACACTATTTAAGAACAATATCAAGTGCTCTTGTATTTTAAATTTCTCCACTTTATTAGAACTACATAGTTTGTAGTATTCCTTAGTTACCATTGAAGTCAGGACGTTACTGTTTTCCTTCAGTTAAACCAAACTTTACACATGAAGTCAGTCATATAGCCAAAGCACATACAGTGCAGTTTAAGACTTATGGTCCCAATGTAAAAAGACATTTAAATGATATTAAAAAACATTGATGAACTCCAGTGATTGAAAGCAATACTCAAGTGTATGGTGATGCTTCAGACCAGGGGTGTCAAACTCATTTCAGTTCAGGGGCCACATTCAGCCCAATTTGATCTCAAGTGTGCCAGGCCAGTAAAATCATAACATAATAACCTATAAATAACAAAAACTCCAAATGTTTCTCTTTGTGTATAGTGCAAAAAGTATATTCTGAAAATTTTCACATTTCATGAACTATCTTTTTACAAAGACAGCTGTTGTATTTTTCGCCATGATGAGTCTCATAGTGGGCCGAATATTATATTCTTTAAGCCCTGAAACCTGCTGCGAACACACCAAGCACACAGGTTACCCATTCACCTGACAGAGTGTGTAATGTTTACTGCAAAAGAACAGATAGATTATGATGATAAAGAAGGTAAAGTTGACCTTTATGGACCCCTCAGCTCCAGCATGAACAGTTTGCTTGCTGGACAGTGTTGTATGCAGGGGTCTAAAAAGTCTATGAATTTCCACCAGATTATGCAAACAGCAAATATTCTTTTTCCTCACTTTGAGAAAAAAAAAAGTCCTGGAGCGCCGTTCAGGTGTTCAGCAGTTTGATTGTCGGACAAATTTGAAATAGCTATTACTTTTATTGAAAAATTGCAGTTAATTTCCTCTGTTATTTAAAAAATCATTGGAACCTCTGGCGGGCCGTATGTTTGTCTCCCCTGCCTTGGAGTATAAACAATATCCTCTTCGTGAAACCTTTGTCACCTTTCTCCAGGCACCAAATGTTTATTGCTTATCAGATTAATACAGATTAAAATTAGTGTTATTATGGCTAACTGTAGCATATTTACATGGATGCTATGCTGAAATGTTCAATCATATCCACTCTTACTTGAAATAAATAGAAATAAATTGTAAATCATCAAAAAAAGTATTGTCGTCAAACAATAGACTATAAGCTGATTAAAAATCCCAAATACAGCCATTGTTCGATTGGCAGGTTGAACCACATTTTAAAATCCATGGAATAATAATGAGTAAACACAAATATTAAGATGATTTTAAGGACTCTCAGACTCTCAGTGAATGTCCTGCAGTAACAGACTTCAAAGTCAAATTTTATTTCAATCCAACTCAAAGTTGATGGGAGGTAAATTGCTACAGTGCAGGCTTGTTTAGTGTGACTTTTTCAGCATGTTCAACTAATCTTTACAAAAAACAACATCAAAACAAAGAATGACTTTCAAAAAAGTGAGTCCTACGTCACCCATTTCATCACAGAGAAACATCCCTGGCACTTTAAGAGCGCTATAATACACCAAATAAAACATATTACACAGGAAACTGAGTGTGATACTAGGCTACTGAAAATATACAAACAGCACTCAATTAGAGGAGACATCGGTAACATCACTTGAAAACTTGTTACAAAGACGTAAGGGCTGTACAATATCTTCCTAAAGGTAAGTAAAAGATGTGCAGGAGATCGTTTGAATGTAACAGCAGAACTGTCAGGAAAACCCTACACTGAGGTAAACACTTGTCTATACAAAATAAAATAGCGTACCACCTAAAACTGTTGGTATTCTAAAAATAAGTTCAAAAAGTCTTCAAATTTCCAGGTGCTTTTTAGAGGCAGAGTTAGGTTCTCAGTTAGTACTGCCGTGGCGTTCCTTTGTAGGGCTTGAATCCGCCAACGCTGCCACCACTGGGAATGGAGTTGTTAGTGATCTGTACAATTCGGTTCAGCCCAGATGAAGAGTGACTGCAGAAGGAAAAGCAAAAAAAGAGTGTTTAAGACGGTTCAAACAGGATTTAGACTTTCAAGTCTTTTCTTTCATTCATTTGAAAATGTTGTTGACCTTGAAGGAGCCATCATGCTGCCCCGGCTGTCTCCCATCCTGCGGTTGTCGGCGTAGCCCCCACCCTGGGAGCTGGACCCGCCGTGCCACTCCTTCCTTATGCCCTGATCCCTGCTGTGACGCTCCACCACCACTTGTCGACCAGAGCTGAACGGCTGCAGAGACAAAAAAAGATTTTGTGTTAGGAGCCATCTTATAAGATTGCCGGGCTGACAAGACTAGCCAGGAGTCAGAAGGAGTTTCGGGAATGTAGCATGGTGTGCTTCAAGGAAACATGGCTGCATCTGGATATTCCTGATCACAACGTCTACATTGACGGCTTCCAGACTGTCCGGGCAGACCGGGATAGCACCGAGAGCGCTGTGGGAGATCTCACATGTCATAGGCTACTGGTAGCTGTTTACATCCCCCCCTCTGCCAACCTGACTACAGCGTCCAACGTTCTCAAAGCTGCCATAGCCAGACAGACCACCAGAGTGCCCTCTACCTGATCCTCCGGGGACTTCAACCATTTATTTTCTACATAGCTTATTCTGTCTCTGTACATACTTCTGTTATTATTTTCATATCATATTAATTACTTCTTCTATTAATATTATTTGATATTCTTAATTATTGTGTATAGGAGCAACTTTAATGACTGAATTCTCCCCAAGGATAAATAAAGTATTTATGATTTGTCTTATATAAATCATAGCAAATAAAAAAAAAAAAAACATGATTAACAAGATCCCCCCGCTTGGCTACATTACAGCTAGTTGACCAACAACTGATAAGCTGCTTACCTACTTGCTAGTTAGTAGCCTAGCTTGTCAAATAACTGTTTTATCACAAATGGTGTTTTGATTTTAGCTGACCAAAATAATATAGCTGATGCAATAACTGTGGGTAACATGCAGGATGCTCATAGTAAGACAGTTATTCTTACTAGACCAGTTTGTTTTGGTTTTTTCCCTTGACATTTTTCGACTAAAAACTTTCTGCAGTCTTCTTCAGAACACAACGTGACTTTTCTGAAGAAGACTGCAGGTCTTTGTAGTTTGTTGTCAAAACATTTCAAAGTAAAAAAGAAAAACATACTGGTCTGGTAATAAGAACTGTCTTATTATAGTACATGGTGTCAGACCTAATGAGCCTTTTTGAATGATGCAGGATGCTTACTTGTGTAAGTCCAAATACCAGTGCTGGCTGTTCAGTGATCTGCAGTCAGCACTCTTAATTTTATAAAAACACTACATGGTACCTCAGAGTGCACTCTGACTCTCAGTCAGGAGTAAACCCACCTGATCATTCATCACCATGGATCTTCCTCCATCTCTGTTATTAAAGCTGCTTCTTCCTTGACCACTGGAGGATCCTCCTCTGAGTGAGGGGCCTGGACCGTCTCTGCCTGGTCGATCTGTACGCATGCGCATAGGCCCGCTGCCCAAGAAAGATGCAAAACACACACAGGAAACAAATGAGTTTTAATTATTGAAAGGAAAAAAACAGTCAACTGATGATGCTTCCTGATTATGTCTTACCGTAAATCTCCCTTATTGGTGTTTATCCCACCGTCACTCTTCCATCCATGCCCACCGTCCCTGGGTGAGCGGTTATGTGACATGCTGGGCATCGTTGCTCTGGCTCCCATGGGTCGATCATGCATGGGCACGAGCCGTCTCTCGTCTCTCTCCCTGCGGTCTGTGTCTCTGAGCTCTGTGCGTGGTGGAGGAGGTGGCTCAGGTCTGCGAACTGTATCAAAGTTCTTTGAGAAACGATCGAAGCCCGAGCTCTCTCTGTGCGGTGCAGGGCGGCTTTTCTTGACCTCTGGCTCGCCATCGAACCGGTTACGTCTAAACAAAACAAAAAACACAAAAAGATCACATCACTGCAAGAAACCAGCAAACAACAAACCCATTAAAGCCAGGGACACGAAGCACAAAGTACAGTGTTCCAGAATAGAATCCAAATCCAAATCTACAACTGTATCACTATGTGCCACTAAATCTTACACACTAGTCTCAGCGTTAATGTGACACTTCAAAAAATAAAGTGAACAATAAGAAGAAATAACCACATATGTTTTGCGTACCATGTACCCAAAATTTAGGCTGGGACTTCTCAGAAAACAAACAAAAAAACAGACAGGTTCTTTTATTGCAAACTTTTTGACGTTATTGTTCTTACCTAAAATATGAACAATCAATCCTTTCTCCTGTATGGTTAAAATTAGTCACGAGACGGTGACACTGGGTTTGAATACACAGCAACAAGACTGAGACTCTAGAAATGTCATGCGACCAGTTTCTGGAGTTTTGAAAGCCAAATGTCCGATGCTTGCCTGATCTAGGATTTCAGTTGCCCAACAGTTTGGGACTCCCCGTAGCATAACTTGTTTCATGATGCAAATAGGGTTAATGTTTTAATAAGTGACATGTCACCACTGCAGACAGGGAGGTTCAACTCCCACACTCCTCTACTACGGAGCCATGCTGCCAGGTGATCCATCTTCTCTTAAAGGCTGATTTGTACTTCTACATCTCCCCTACGCAGCAGGGGCTGAAGCGGACATGAGCCCCGCATACTTGTGTGTCGATGTGTCCGTGCCACACAGCAATTCTCGGCCGAAATGCTTGAGGGCAGTGTGGTCTCTCTGATAGCCGGTCGCCTGCTTCCGGCCCCGCTACGATCTCCGTTTACTTTTCCACAGAGATTCAGAGCGTGTGATGTTAATCTACAGCTGATACATGTTGATTTTTATCATACAGACATGATTACATGAAGAATAGAGAGGAGGAGACGAAATACACGGCCGATGAGTGGGATCCCAGAAGTGCTATAAATACAGGACATACAAGCTGCCGAGCAGACCAATCACAGGGCTTGCGGTCTGCTTCGATTCTACGGGTAGTTACATTTTGGAGGAGGTGCATGTCAGCTACGGGCGTAGGACTCTGCGTAGGTACGGGAGCTACTCTTGCGTAGGGTACGCAGTCGATTCGGCACAGAAGTATAAATCCGCCTTAAGAGGTAATGTCCCTTATTTTTCTCCTCCCACTGCAACATGTCCTCTTTGTGAAGGGACCCTTGTAGGTGATATTGTTGCAATGGTCGATTACCTCAACAACCCCTACAGTTCAAACACTCGTACCTGTCGTAGGTGTTTGGCTGCTCAGCAGCTACTGGAAAGCGACTCCTCTCTCTGGGATTGAAGTTTGAAAAGCGGTTCTGCTGCCGGTTGAAGTTTGAGCTTTGGTTTAAACGGACGTCAGATTCCGACTGCATCTTCTTGTTACCGTTCCAGTAAGGCTCATCTCTCCGACTGAAACATTAGATACAGACAAACCTCATGAGTCATGAACATTGAAAACAACACAGCAATGACTTCTTTTCTAGAGGTAAGAACTGCTTTTCTGGCCAGAAATTTGGTTTTAGGTCATAAGCATATCCTGTGCATTTCTCAAACAGATCAAATGTAGTCATGAGTCTTAACTAAAGTCTAACAAATGCAGCTGTACTACACATCTGCCAAACTGCTGTATTTACCCGTGGTCCACTTCACGGCCTCTCTTGAGATTGTTTCTTTTTTCTTGCTCACATCGGAGCTGCTCCTGCTGCCTTCTCAGCTCCTCACGCTCACGTGCCATTCGCTCGGCCTCTTTACGCCTTTCCTGAGAGAGGCAATATTTCAATTCAACAATTACTATTTAAGACGTAGAGACTGCATTACATCATGGATAAAGTTATTGATCGTATGGATGCATATTTTGGAGTGAAGAGGCGATAATCTTTGCAGGCAGGTAGTTTGTTCATGTTCGATGTACCTGTTCTATGCGGATTCTCTCCCTCTCAAGTCTTTCTCTCTCCAAGCGCTCCCGTTCCAGTTTTTGTCTTTCCATCTCCAGCCTCTGGCGTTCCCGGAGAAGATTCTCTCGTTCTTCATGCTCTCGCATAATCCGTACACGTTCACGCTCCCGACGTTCTCGTTCGGCCATTTCACGACGTCTAAAAAACCAAACACATCCTTAGCTTGAAACTTTAGGACCATAAAACAATCGAAATCAAAACTTAAATCTGTTCGTAGTGTGTGAACTGTCGGCTGCTGAAGACTACCTGCGCAACTCCACCGCTCGACGAACTCGCTCTGTACGAGCCATCCTCTCACGCATCCTCTGCTCCTTCATCTTCTCAAAAGGCAGAATGTCTTCCCCTTTGTTTATAAAAGGCCTCTGCCTCTCTTTCATCATCCTGAACTGGGTGTAGAACACAAAATATGGAGTTAAAAAAGCTCATATTAAAGTATATTAAAGGCAAGGCAAGGCCACTGTGTTTGTATAGTGCATTTCATACACAAGGGCAACTCCATGTGCTTTACATTGAAACATTAAAAGCATTGGAAACATTCAGACAAGCATAAAAGAGCACAATTAAAATGACAAATATAATAAAACAGTGAAGAAAAGGATAATTAGAATATATGAAAAAATTAAATTAAAATGTGCATTTAAAGTGATTTAAAATGAGCTAAGATAGGAAGGCAGTGGCAAATAAAAAAGTCTGAATCTTTGATTTAAAAGAGGTGGGAGTTGGAGTGGACTTTCAGGTAGTGTGTTCATAATGACTAAACGCTGCTCCACCATGTTTCGTTCTGACTCTCAGGACTGAAAGCAGACCAGTATCTGATGACCTCAGAGGTCCAGATGGTTCATACAGTAGCAGCAGATCAGCAATGTATTTTGGTACTAAACCATTCAGTGCTTTTTAAACCATCAGCAGGATTTTAAAGTCTATTCTCTGACAGACAGGAAGCCAGTGTAGGGATCTAAGAACTGGAGTGATGTGATCTACTTTTTTGGTCCTTGTTAGGACTCGAGCAGCAGCATTCTGTATGAGCTGCAGCCGTCTGATGGACTTTTTAGGGAGTCCTGTAAAGACCCCGTTACAGTAGTCTAGTCTGCTAAAGATAAATGCATGGACGAGTTTTTCTGCATCCTGCTGAGACGTAAGTCCTTTAATCCTTGATATATTCTTATGGTGATAGTAGGCTGACTTGTAGCTATTAAAAGGCAAATACAACTGTATATCTGTTTGTTTTTTTACCTCTTCTGGAGGAATCAACCATTTTGGCTTCCTTTGGACATTCATGTTGACAAAGGGCTGAAAGGGGAACAAAGAAGGTTATTTAAAAAAAATGAAAAGACGAGTAAATCTGAAAATCAAATTAAAACAAAAAGGTCTTACTTTATCAAAATACCTTCCCTTTCTGAAAGGTCTCATTTTGCCAAAATTAGAATCTCCTTTAGCATGATATGACATCACCATCTTGCCTGGACTCTTTGCCCCTAGAATAAAAACAAACAAACAGTGAATATCCAGAGGAAAGAAAACACAAGTAAATTGGACTTTTAAAATCAGGGGTTCAGTTTGAGAGTAGAAACGTACTCATGTGCTTTCTGTCATCCTTCTTTGCAGAATCTGGTCCTGAGTTGGATGACACAGAATCAGATTTTCCACTCTTGGCCTCCTGTTTCTTACATGAATCCTTCTCTGGAAGTTTGTCCAATTTCTTGTCTTCTTTTTTGAAAGAGGTCTGTGCTCTACACATATAGAGAAAAAAAAAAAGGTTAAAATGTGTTCCCATGTGCTAAAGACTCAAACGTAAAAACATTTCTTTCACCCACTTGTTTGTCAACTTTATTCCAGTTGAACTGCGCTTATCACTTGATTTGCAGGAGCTTGCTTTGTCCTCTGCTTCACTCTTTGAGCTTTCTTTTTTGAAAGGATCATTTTTGGCCTGAGAGGAGGAGTAGAAGTATATAAATGACACAGGACTACGGTGATTGTTTTTTCACAAAAATGAAAGATGAATTAATTAGATTAATCAAAATCTCTTTATTGTTTTGACTTCAAATCTGCTTGCTAACTCACCCTTTCAACAAAAATCTGCTGTCCATGGAGCTCTGTGCAGTCGAGGTGGGAGACGCACCGGGTCACCTCTGTACTGGACGACATCGTGACCAAGCCGTAACACTTTGAACCGGGGCTGCGAGCATTTGTTACTACCTTGGCGCTCAAAACCTGTTGGCAAAAAATATTTCACAGAATATAAGTTTACAGGGTTATTTACACACATCACAAACAAATAATTAAAATCTAAAGTGCATGTCATTTACCTTCCCGTATTTTCCGAACAGGTTCTTGAGATCAGCTGCTTTGGTGTTTGAAGACAGGCCACTCACCCATATGTTACGAGAGGAGCTGCTGTTGCTGCTACTGCTCACGACTCCTGATGAAGATGATTTCCAATTCACGTTTAACAGCCAGGAGGTAAAAAGGAATGAAAAAGCTGCATCCCTGTGTTTTGTCTAACATTCAAAAACAAATTCTCACCCAAATTCTCTTTCGCCGGCTTTCCATCTCTGTCTCTTGAAGAGCTACAAAGCAAATATTGTAACAAAAGACAGATGAAATGAGTGACGGTAGATAAAAACCTTGGCTTTAAGTGACACACGTTGAGTGGAATAAAAACACAATATTATGTGCTTTTCAGACCAAAAAAAACCCAAAACACAAATATCCCGTGGGCAAGGCGCAGAACCAATGTCTCAAAGGCTTCATTGCTTTTCCAGTGGCGAGATGGGTCAAGATGTCAGCCAATTTTTTCCCTGGACCAATGAAATCTTCAGAGGTTTGCTCAACTTCACAGCAAATTGTTTGGCCAAAAAAGGAAAAAGAAAAACACTGCCACCATGGGTACTATTGCTCTTTTACAATGCCTTGTGTAGGAACTGGATAAGGCCTTAAAACTGCTGGAAAGGTCAAAGTAACAAAATAAGAGGTGTTTTCGTGGCTTCTGGTTAATTTCACAATTTAACCGACTTCAGAAAAACAAATCAAAGAAGTAAACGGTAGGATTAGGTACATCAGTGAACATTTCCCTGACGGCAAAAAATCTTGAGGCTACCCACAATGCTGGTTCTTAGTGAGTTGGACTTGGTAGTAGTATCAAAGAACTGACATAGAAAGACAAACCTCTTTGCTTGACCTGATCCCCCAGTAGTGGAGGGGCCTTTCTTCCCAGAATCCTTTTCTTTATCTCCCGTTTCAGCTTTCTTCAAGGCCTCTCTGCTGTCTTTCTTCATGGGCTCGCCCCTGGATCCGTCATCTCTCTTACCATCATTGTGGCCCTCCGACTCTTCCCCCTTCATATCATCATCGGGGCCCGTCTCAGCAGAGGCCTCTGGCTCATCAGTGCCCTTCTCGGCATCTGGATCTGGAAGTTTCACATGTTTACCTGTTTCCAGGAGATCATCGCCATCAACATCTAGGGTGATGGCATCTTCATTTTGGATGGAGACAGAGAGGTGATCGTCCTCTGCATCTTTAGTTGAATCCATCGCTTCAGCCTCCATCTCAGCCAATTCAGCCTCCATCTCTGGCTCGGTGTCCACCTCAGCCTCCGCCTCAGCCTCCTCCTCCGCCTCCTCCTCCTCAGGCTCGGCACCCCCATCCATCTCTGGGTCTGCATCCTCATCCCCCTCTGGCTCTGGATCTGGCTCTGGATCTGGCTCTGCATCGACCTCTGGCTCAGTCTCAGCATTCACCTCTGGCTCAGTCTCAGCAGTCACCTCTGGCTCAGGCTCCGAATCAGCCTCGGCTGCGACAGCCTCTGACTCTGGTTCAGCCTCAGCCAGAACCTCAGCCTCGGGCTGAGCGAGGCTGTCCTCGCAGGATGCAGGCTTAGAATTTTCACGAGTACCATCATCTGTATCAGTTACATCTGAGGGATTTAACAAGGATAAACATGGCAAAACACAATGTTTAACATTGACATGGTTTGACCTATAAAGTAGAATAGAAAGCACATTTAGTGTTAATGGTCATCAAGGGCGCCGACACCACAGGAAGACACAAACACACAATCTTCAGTGAAAATTGGAGGACGACTCTGTGCTCTTCATCTCTTGACACATTAAGATCTTCAGTCATTATTCAAACAGAATAGGCATTCACAGAGTCTTCAGGCATCATATGGAAGTTCTTCAAATGGGAAAGTTGTGACAAAGTTTAAATGAGGAGGAACAACGGGTCAGTTCATCCTGTTTTTTTTTCCATTCAGCTGCTCACTCTTAGGAATGTCCTCTGAGTTTTGGAGAAACTTCATCATCCAATGTTTCTTCATAAACCAGTGGCCTACTGTTCATCTTGATGGAGGTATCAGAACACTTTTCATCAAAAAGTCCAACTTGCCATAGCGTGTCCAGTCCACTGCACATTACTGTATACAACAAGTGTGTGCCTTAGATCCACATAGTCTGTCCTTGCCAGTCCCAGGCAATGTCATAATCAAACCTCTTCACAGCACACATCATTATGGGGGCTGCAGAAAGCTGGTGGAGATGTGTGCAGATTGTATGGATGTCTGCGATGAATGAATGAAGTCCTTAGATCTTTCTCTTGTCCCTAGACTCAAGGCCTCTACATCTCTATCAACACTTTTGACGAGTCCAGTTGTCCTTTAGCTTTTCAAATTCAAGCCTCAAACCCATGTTGTCTCACCTAAGACCTTTAATGAGTTTCCCTTCTCTTATGGTAAAGGAACTCAAGTGTTCAGACAGACCCAGTGCACTTGCCACTGGTCTGCCCAACCAATGTTGTTGATCCACATTTCTGCAGGGCAGTGTAATGATCCTGTGTTAGACAGTGCTCCCTCTGATTCACTGGGTAACCAGCTGTCAGATGGTTTGAGAATCTTCACTCTGTGTTTCCCTGGGGGAAGGTAGGATGGCCAGTGCCAGAGGCAACAGAAATCCATTGAAGCAAACGCAACTTTCCTCAAAAATATTCTAGATTATCCCGAGAAATATGTTAATGGAGTCATGGCAATCCATGTCCCATGATTCATGTGTGCACACATTAAAAAATGTAGTCTTTCTTCAGAAATTCCTTCATGAAGCATGCTCTTGGTGCTCCTTTTAGCACACTGTGACCTAGATACTACAGTGGCTAACAAGGCACAAATATCACTAGATACAGGTTATACATCCTACCAGTTGTTTTCTGACACCACATATTTTAACTGTAGAGAAGAAACAACCTAATGTTAGCACCGGCCACTCGTTGGGCTTCATACATACCTTTTTCTGATTCACAGTCTTCATTGTCCTGATAGAGAAAGAGGGAGATGGGCACAGAAGCAGAAGCTGGTTATAACTGAGTTTACAGCACACATCCACTTTCTTTTTTACATGTTTGAGAAGTTTGTTGAGGTTTCTGTTTAGCATGATAAGTCTTGGATAATGGTAAACATGCATCTGTCACATTTTAGGCTCAATTAGCTGACTGTTGTTTCTGGAGAAAAGTAGAACCATTTTTAGAATCAATACCAGTGTGACTTCCTCTTGCTTTACTCAGCTTCTAAATACATCAAGGTTTGCTTTTACATAAGCCCCTCTCATGGTGACCATCAAGATCACACCGAGTTTACAGATTTGTATTCCCCCGGTCACCTTGGAAAATGCATCTTCCTCCCCTGTGACGTCTGCGTCTGAATCCACTTTTTTCCCTGGAAAGTAAAAGAAAATCAAAAGATTAACAAGACAATAACAAACCTGCTAAACCAGCCTGTCTCATCATTTCAGTCGAGGACAGATTACCTTTAGCTTTTCCACCTTTACGGGACGGTGTTTCAGGTGACGACTGAGTCTGAATGTTCTCTGGGTCACCATCTTCATCCTCAATAGCCTTAAAAAGGAAAGTTATTTGATGAAAGCCAGACAACTTCAACAGGTAGTCACAAAAAAATGTAATATAGCTCATTTTGATCTATCACACAAATAGAAGTTCAAGAACATATCTGCTGACCCCAATCTTAAATTATAATGATGGTAATAACAAAAATGTTGGTCTTAAAATGATAACAAATACATGTTCAAAATGTGTTTTGATTAAAAACAAGTATTGTTAATAAACTACTTTTATTACTCTTCATCATGAAATCATCTGCCTAACACAAGCTCTCCTTTCAAGAATTGCTGTCACTGGTGATTGCTTGCGTCCCTACTATGAAGTGCCTCAAGGAGGTTTTGACATTCAAATTGTAATATCTTATGTTGGTAGTATATTCAGTTGTTGAATTCTCTGTTTGAAGCTTTTTTCATGTTTGTTACATTTTTAGTTTTGTATTTCATGTATAATTTGTATGTTGTGTTTTTTTTTTATGTGGACGCAAGGAAGAGTAGCTGCTGCGTTATTGGCAGTTAATGGGGATCTGAATTAAGGAATGAAGAAGGAATGAATTATTAGTTCATTTTGAGAGCTCTCTTAATTAATAAGATGGTGACAATGTGCATGCACACATAAGCAATACAGCATCAATTAAAACAGTGTGCCCAGAATGAGATTTCACGATTTTGTATCAATACTAAGGACGCTAGAGAAAAAAAATGTAGGCGTACTGATAAATTACACGCCGAAATGTACGTTTATTTTTTAATTACACACAATTAAAACTGATGCTAATTCACATTGTAAGCACGATAACCTACAGTAGACTTCAACAGCTGGAGTCAATTAAGCGCAATCAGCACAATCCCATTGACACAGAGATCAGTTGCTGACATAATTCAATCGGTATATATTCTGATTTATGACATTTAGAGGAAGCTGTTCACGAACGCCATCCACAACAATTGTTTGTTTAACATTTATCCTCCAGCCTCGCAGGAAACATGTCACGGCCATTGGCTAACGTTAGCATTAGCAGCTCTGCATCGCATTCCAGTATCGGTCATTCATTTCTGCACGGATTAGCATCATCGTTCAGTTACCTGTTTTAATCTCGATACAAGCACGCTCTTTACACCGGATGTGTCCAAATTTCTTCGTTTGAGCTCGGATTTCAAATCAACCACTCTTAATTCTGATATTTTCCTGAACTCCATGGAAATGGCACCCGTCGCCATTTTACCTCAGGATTACTGGGGGGTGCGCGCGCAGATCGTTTACTCAACGTCTGCTTTGCTGTTATTAAATGTTGTCGTTCGTGCTGCTACGCCACCTACTGGAGCGGAGGAGCAGTACAAAATATTTATCAAACACATCGGTGCATTCTGATCATACAGATCCTCGAGCCTTTCTTTTTTTTTAAAATTTTATTTGGATTTTGACACATTACAAAAAAAGATCAATGCAAACAATTCAAGGAAGTGATGTTTTTGCATAAGAAACACATTAAGTAAATGAATAAAGAAACAAGCCAATAATATGTGATAATAACTTAAAATAAAAGATAAGTAGATAAGTACTCAAGCAGGAAAATAAAGAATAGTGAAACTACAAGACGATGAGTAGGTGAATATCAAAAAATAAATAATTGAAAATGTAAAAGAGCAATGAGTATAAAAAAATACAAATATGTATCCATATATATCCAGATACAGCGACATACATACATACATACATATATATACATACATATACATACATGCACATACACACACATGGAAATAATAATATAATCCTACAAGAAAGAAATGAATAAATAAATAAACAAACAAATAATAATAAAAGGAATGAAAGTACCAAAAAAAAAGTTAAGAAGTAGAATAAACAAAACAAACAAAAACAAACAAACAAACAAACATACAAAAAACACCACATATGGCAGTGTCAAACAGGAACAACAGAACATGTTCTTCATTGAATATAGTTGTCGTGCTCTCGAAGGGACTCAAGGCCTCAAAGGATCAAATGAAGAAACAGTCTATGAGGAAGGAAAATGAAGAACAAGCCTTTATTTCTAAAAGTAAAAAATTAAAACAAACCTCTTTTGAAAACGGGGTAAACTGTATCAATTGAATAGAATAGAATGTACTTTATTAATCCCTAAAGGGGGAAATTCAGGTGTCTGGCAGATAAAATTATAAAAATCACATAAAACAAGTAATTCAGGTGTCTGTCAGCTCATCTCCCATTGGCTAGAGAGTCATGAAGCCTAATGGCTGCAGGGATGAATGATTTTCTGTATCTCTCAGTCCTGCAGCTCAGAGAGATGAGCCGTCCACTGCTGCTGTTTCTCTGGTCCACAAAGAAGTTGTGAAGTGGATGATCTGTGTAATTTAGAATGGCCTCTAGCTTCTTCTGTGTGCATCTCTCCACCACAGCCCCCAGTGAGTCCAACCTGGTTCCAATCACAGTGCCAGCTCTTTTCACTTGTTTGTCCACCTTGCATCCTGGTGTTTTATACTGCTTCCCCAGCAGACTGCAGTTGGTATATCATATCTAAGTGATGTAAACCAGGTGGAATATGTTTGTCTGAAATATTCAAATCAAGAGAATCACTTTTCTACCTTCATTTGCCTCATTTTTTTTGCCATCTTATTTTTTTGCAACTGAACCAAACAACTATTGCTGTGTAATAAACAGTGGTGGACAAAGTGCACAGCTTCATTACTTCAGTCAAAGTATAGATCCTCCAGGTCAAATATTACTCCAATACAAGTGAAAGTTGTTCAGTCAGATTATTGCTTGAGTTAAAGTACTGAAGTACTTGCTTTTAAAAATACTCAAGAATTCAAAGTACTTCTTAAAATATCTAAAAACTTTGTATTTTCAAAATACATAACTGCAGTAAAGACTACATAGAAGTACATTCTGTTACATTATGTTTATCTAGAAAGCATTACTTGATATCTCTAAAAACTATACCATGGAATAAAAACAGAAACTAAGTTACTCCAAGCACAGACAACTTAGTTTCAAATGTTCATCTGGGATGAAACAAATGTTACGTAGCTCAACATGCTTTCTCAGGTTGGACAGTGAATTTTTGTATGTTTGAGCAGAGTGGGAAACAGGGAGAACATTTCAAAGGATATGTATCATTCTTTAATTCAAAAACCTCTAACACGGGCTGAAGATATGGCCATGGGTGCTCAGGTGGAGAATTATAGCCGTCATTACCACCTCTAAATCAGCTGCTCTGTGTTTGCTCCACCTTCAACTGTGGAGATGCACGATATACAGGTATGACTAAACCACTGAGACAAACAGAACTACACAAACACATTTTACTGTCTTAGGGATCAGATTTCAGAAAAGAGAAGGAAATTCATGAGCTGACTTCAAAGCAAAAGTAGTGAGTAAATAGAGCATTGATAGAAATGTAGTGGAGTAAAAAGTACAATAATTGCCTTCTGAATGTAGTAGAGCAAAAGTAGTAAGTGATAGATAGATAGATAGATAGATAGATAGATAGATAGATAGATAGATAGATAGATAGATAGATAGATAGATAGATAGAAACTTTATTAATCCTTTGGGTAGGTTCCCAAGTGAAAATCAGATTCCAGCAGCAGGTAACACCAAAGGACAGAAAACAGCACGCAGATACAAAAATAAAAAATCACAGGTTATACACAAATACTAAACTGTACACAGTAGCAGCAATATACAAGTCTAAATAAGGAATACCGCTGCATGTTTATAATAAAATAGCAGCAGCAATTTAAAAAAGCATTTTGTTTATAAATAGATAATTAACTATGGATAATTAATAGAATATGTTTGTCTGAAATATTCAAATCAAGAGTATCTTTTCATTAAGCCACGTGAGCCCCTCTCATGGTGACCATCAGTATCACACTGAGTTTACAGATTTGTATTCCCCCGGTCACCTTGGAAAATGCATCTTCCTCCCCTGTGACGTCTGCGTCTGAATCCACTTTTTTCCCTGGAAAGTAAAAGAAAATCAAAAGATTAACAAGACAATAACAAACCTGCTAAACCAGCCTGTCTCATCATTTCAGTCGAGGACAGATTACCTTTAGCTTTTCCACCTTTACGGGACGGTGTTTCAGGTGAAGACTGAGTCTGAATGTGCTCTGGATCACCATCTTCATCCTCAATAGCCTTAAAAAGGAAAGCTTTTTTGATGAAAGCCAGACAACTTCTAAAGTTAATCACAAAAAATGTAATATTGCCATCTTATTTTTTGCAACTGAACCAATCAACTATTGCTGTGTAATAAAGTCAGTGGTGGAAAAAGTCATGTGTTCAGATCTATTTTATAGTCTATGGTTCAGATTCTTGTTTTTGTTTTGTTTTGACCACCTGTCTAAACTATGACCACTAGAGTGTGCTCTGGTATTTAGAAACGATGATTTAGAAAGGCTATTCCTGAAAACAAGGCTGACAGATCTGAAATTATGCGGAACTTCTTTAGTTCTCCTTTGGGAACTAAACAGGATAACACTCGTGTCTCGATCAGAGCAGTCTCCTTTACTCTGTTAATGTTTATTGACAGTCTGTCTGGAAATGTAAGAGACATTTTGTCAACTGTCGTAAAATGTCGCAAAGTGATACAGTCACTTCTAACGGCCGGTCGTGATTTGGCGCCCTCGCGCGGCGCTGGGTGAAAGTACTGTGTTGAAGCGAAGAGAGACGACCTGCTGGGTAAACAAGAGTGGATGCCTCGAAAGGCAGGAATGGCATCTTCTTCGAGGGCTAGTAGTGAGACATTTCTATTCTGACGAACAGAAACAGAACAGAGAGGTCGCGCTGTCTGTAAAGAATCGTCAGGATTCAGTCGGGAGTCAAAATGGCTGAGTATAATCGGGTATTTAATGAGTGAAGTGGAGCTAGCCTTTATGTTAGCTTAGCTCGTAGCCATCCTGGGCCCTTCGATTTTGCTCCTCGGATCAGCTCGGGTCTGTGTTGTCAGTATCACAATCCCCAGCAGCTAACGTCCTCGGATTGCGTTTTTTTGATGCAGGCCTGCCAAGTTGCAGTCAGGTTTAACGTAGAGAAAACTGCCCTTTTTCAAAGCTTGTCATTATTAACACAGGATTCAACCTCACATGTTACAAAAAGGACGGTGACACATTCTGAAAAAAGGACTTAAACGCAGGTACGTGTTGTCTTTGTTGTCTTCTTGTCTTGTGTATGTGTCAGGCTAGGTGGCTAGCTGTCCACTTTGGTGTCCCTTGGATTGTTTCCCTTTATAATCCTAAAATAAGTTACTCTATTTTTACAAGGCTAATACAGATCTCCATTAACACGACTTTTTCCTCTGGCCTTAGTCACTCCAGCAGCGTTTGTGGGACAGAGGCAGACAGCAGCTGATCGCATTGTAATTGCTAATCGTTGTAGAAATTATGCTTAGCCTCAGCTTCAGGCTTGGTACTGTCAAGCTGAATAGTGACATATAAAGCTGTGTTTGTGCTGGGTTAGTTAGTTTCACAGACACACACAGCACTGTGGATACGTTAGCAGCAGCCCACTAGTTCAGTCTCTGTCGTACATTTTGATGTCATTGATGCAACACACATTTCTCTCTCTGTTTCACATCATAGTGCTTTCTCTATGTCGTACTAATCGTTACTTCTTCCCCTTAAAGATGCTTTTGTGTCATTCAGCCTTGATGCATTGGATTTTCCTCTCCATGGCTGTCCTCTGAGGCTCCTGGATTCATGCATGTCATTGCGCAGCTCTCTCTGTGGCACCTAAAGGACTCTTCCTCATTAGTGGATTGTATATGAAAGCAGAAATATAGTCATAGCTGTACATAATGGGTTCACATTATTCACATGTCACTAGCTTCCTCAGTCAAGCCTTACCTGTCACCCTCTCACACCGTTATCTGGATCAGGTCAATTGACAAGCAGCGTGTTTATAATATGAGATGAGAATGAATAATAGGGGTGTAATGATTCTTTTTAACACTGATTCGATTCGTATCATGATTCCGATATGATTAAAGGACGATATTGGTTCATTTAGAATGATACGATCCGAAACGATTCAGGGACTTGAAATCGATTCAGTAACTTTTTAGCCAAAAATTCAACCAGTGTGACTTTGAAATAAAGACCATTATACTGGACAGTCCTAGATTCCTGTTGTTTCTTGTAAGGGAATCAGGTATAAATTAATTATGGATATAAACAAACAAGTAAACAACAATTAATGGCAAATGCATTCACATTTTATTTGAATAAAGTGCAAACAACACTTCAGGTTGAATTAACAGGAGGTTAACCTTTTAGCCTGAGGCTTCTGCAGAGCTGAGGTTACCTTGGAACGCTGCAAGAGGTGCCTGGGGGCCGGCGTTGTGTGAAATCCCATGGCACCTTAGTAGGTGGTTGGATAGATTTGTGGTGTTGCCATGGTACTTTTACTTGACCTTATTTGGGCAAACACTCGTAATCTTAAAATCTTCTGAACCGTCAAGTTAGAAAAAAATTTGTCCCGGTACAGTGTGGCCGATAGAGAGATTAGCTACTGTAGCCAAGCTGTTTTTAGAACCCCGCTGTAAACATGTTTATTAATGCTGCAAAGATCGTCTTTTCCCATTCATGTCTATGTGGTTGCCGATGTTTCTGCAGCCAGCCTCAAGCGGATTCTCGATGAATTGCAGTTTATAACAGTTCCGCATTGGCTTCATAGTTTGAGACCGGAGGTTGCCTCTTGGTTATTTCCTAGCATCGATACTATCAATTTATTATATTTTAAAACGATGTTAGATTGATATATGTCGTCAGGAACGCCAACTTGCCGATCCCAGATCGATGTAGTCGGATCATAGGAATATAAATCGATACATCGATGTAGTAGAAGAATCGTTACACCCTAATGAATAATAAAATATAATTGCCTTAACAGCACATTTAATGGGATGAGATATACAGGGACACCATGAACACCTGCACAGTTGAATGTATTCCAATACAACCAGCCTGCAGCAAACACCACATGGAATGTTGTTGTGTTACATTATTACTGATACTCTGCAGGAGAGATTGGAAATGTTGAAGGTCGTGACTCTCTTCTAGTTTGTGAAGACTTTTTAAGGGGGTTCATTTGGTTACATCTGGCCCATGAATGATTGTAGGGTTGGGTGTTTAGATTTGAACCGTATTAAATTGGCTTCATTTACGAAAAAGATGAAGATAAAATGAGCGACTTCATTTACAGGTTATTTTTTGAAGTAAGACATCCAGATTTCTCAATACTGTTAATTATGCTGCCCCAGTAAACAATGTGGTTTGAACGAGTGAAGTATTGGTTTTATTGTTTGGTCTTTTGTTACATCACTTGTTCTTCCAGATGGCCACATATTGAGGGTCAGTACAATATGTTCCTAAATCATCTGCTGGGATAGTAGCTTCAAGAGTTTTTGTTTTCAGATTACATCATATCAAGAAAGTGTGGCAGGCCTGCTGCTGTGGGCGATACCACCACATGCATATAGTGCATAAGCTTGCACTGGTGTGATTTTTTTTTTTTTTTTTTCACACTGCCTATAATGTTCTGTGATTATTTTCTGAGAAGCACAGTTTGTCACTGAATGTCACCACAGATATGGAACACCCCGTCGAGATAAACGACGCACGCTGATCTGCAATGAGAGAAAATAAAATATAGAAGAGCCCAAAAGTATGAGTGATCAAATGTTATATCTCTACAGTATAAATCTAAACTTGCAGGGAGTGTGTTTTTGTGTAAAATCCAGAACTAGGGTGTTCAAAATTGACCCGCTAAATTGGTATTGGGCCACGTTAAAGAATCTTAGAATGGGAAAGTTATTTTGAGCCATCCTGATCTATTAAAGATTAAGGATCCTTAGGGTACTGTTGGCCCCTGTGATCTTGGTACATCACATGTACAAATCTATTCAGGACTTTCCTCACACACACAAGTATCACAATAATTCAGCAACGATGCTGTGGTATCAACATAAGAGAGATATCAGAGCTATAGCAAAGACTTATCAAATTTATATCAACATACCCACGTCACTGAGCACATGCACATACCTCTTAATTCATTAAAGCAGCTTTAAGTAACATATGGATGTTTACTTGGTGTATTAAAAGCACCTTCCAGTGTTATTAACAATCTGTTTCTGAAGCGCTGTTTTTAGGCCAATCGTTGGTGGCAGCCATATTTGAAATGTTGAACTCAACATAACTGCTGTCAAGCTAGTAAAGAGGCAGAGTTTGAGCCCCCTAGCCAACAGCTACAATGTTCCCATCTGTCGATCAAGTCAGCTGTGCCTCTCATTGGAAACCTGTAATCTAAAAGCACATTGAGTTGCCCTCGTGTATGAAATGCGCTATACAAATAAAACTGCCTTGCCTTGCCTAAATATCTTCAAAATTGCTGCGTTAGAAACAAATTCAGTCCTCCATACAGTGTGTGCCGATCGAGAAATTAGCTATGCAGACTACACTCGTCTTTTGTACCAGACTGTAAACATGTTTATTTCTGCTGTAAAGATCGGCTTTTTTAATTGGTGTATGTAGCGGTTCAGTTCAGTTCGTCTTGATATGGGACGCATTTTGTGGCGTTTGCATTGACTAAAATCGGGACAGGTCCTCAAATTACCAAGCCGTACCGTCCCACTTTTTGGTACCCTTCTGTTAGGGATGCCAGACATACCAATCCAACCCCAGAAGGTGGATCTAGAAACGCTGCAGCCCGTTGATTGGTCGAAAGAATCGTCACTTCCTGTGCGACAGCGGTAATAAAGAACAACACATACCCCGCCATGTTTAAATCGCCAGTGGACTTCGGGAAGATAACTTTTTTTCGTTTGGAAAATGGCGTCAAGAAACAGCGTTCCATGGTCGACCGTGGAGGTGCAGACTTTCCTCATGTTTTTCTTCTTCGTTGCATTTATTAGCGGGGTACACTGTGTCATGCTGTCATGACGTCACGCTATTACGTGGGTGACGCATAGACTGTATAAAATATGAACGTAGTATCCGTGACGTCACATCTGTTCCTGAGCGCTGTTTTGAAGCCAATCGACGGCGGCAGCCATATTGGAAATGCGGAACTCAACCAGGCAGAGTGTGACGTAGTGTGAGCCTCTTAGCCAACAGCTATGTGTTCCCGACAGGGAGTCAAGTCAGTCATGTCCTTATATGGGCAAAAAATCGTAATCTTAATATCTTCTGAACCGTTGCGTTAGAAAAAAATTCATCCCCTGTACAGTGTGTGCCGATAGAGAGATTAGCTACGTAAGGCCAAGCCGTTTTCTGAACCAGGCTGTAAACATGTTTATTAATGCTGCAAAGATCGTCTTTTTCCAATTCATGTCTATGTGGTTTCCGGTGTTTCTGCAGCCAGCCTCAAGCAGATTCTCATTGTATTGCAGTTTATAACACTTTCACATGGGCTTCATAGTTTAAGACCGGAGGTTGCCGCTTGAGCTGACGCGGCTATCGGCATTCGACTTACACGTCGCCCACCAAGTAGGGCACGGTTGGCTGTGGAAATTGCAAACAGGATCAGGCGTTACTGATCCGACCTGTACCAAACTGTACTGATCCTTACCAGACCGCTTGGTGGAAACGAGCCATATGTGGTTTCCGGTACTTCCGAAGCCAGCTTCAAACGCATTGGGCTCATATTTTTAGACCGGACGCTTGTTTAGGGCACATTGTGTATTTTCATTATTTTGCCAATTTACAGATGCCAGTTCACCAGTATCACATCCCACTACTATTACACTTGGCAGGAAGTGTAGTAAGTAAGCTGTGTGCCTTCTGAAAGAACACACAAGAGTGGAAAAGTGAAATACACATTTTTTTTTGCAGCATCTAGAAAGCGGCCTTCATTTAGGCACTGCTGGAATTTGGTGTTGCTCTAGGAGACCTCACGCAGCAGTGAAAATGTTCCCACTGAAGAGCCGCTTTGTCTCGTCGGGAGCGCACACTGATATGAACAGAAGTTTCTCAAAGTCCTGGCGTAAACATGAGAACCAGTTTCATGGTGGATAACCCACCTTTATTTAGCCAGATTCATGTACTGGCTGTAATCAACTGTAAACAAAACACCTCAGTACTGACTCAGCCTTTACTTTTAACTCAGCCTGTGGGTATTTATGGCCGATCTTTGTACACACAAACAGAGTATTACAAATGGGATGTCTGTAGTTTACCCATTTGACATGAAAGGAGGTGGGAGAGGAAAAAAATACTTATCAAGGCAGACTTTATCAAATGTACGTCTGATGGGGTCCATAATTGTAAGACAACACAGCAGCGGACTATGTGTGCGCTCTGAACAAACACAACCTGAAGATAGTCTCCTTAAAGAGAGCTGCCTGAATTAATAAGGACTATCTAAATGGGTCATTGGTGACTCACCCTGATTTGTTAAGCCAACAGTTCATTTCAGATCTCTCATTTCATGGATCAGCTAAAACAGTCTGTGGTCATAGTGTGCTCAGACCAATGTTTACATGTGAACACTTTTATTTCTTGTTGCAAAGTTATTCTTAATATAACATTACACTTGAAAGACCTCACTCCTGTCACTGACAACATGTTTGACTCCTTGGCTGTTCTACTTGTGCATCGTTTAACTCTCCTCTCCTCTTTTATTCAGGGTTGTGAGATGCGGCTGACAGATGCTTAGGAATTGATGCAAATGCACACAGTGTTTGCCCCTTGAGGACGAACCTGCCACCATGAAGAGTGAGGTGCCGTCTGAGGCCCCCAGCAGACAGGAGCATTTGAAGGAGCCACTGGTGAATCCTGAGTCCATGGAGGCGGCCAAGAGCTTCCCCGGCAATATGGAGATGATTGGGAAGGCGGGCAGCGACTTTGAAACTCTTTGTGAGTCCCGGCATCTGCCTCTGAGAGACACAGGAACACACAGAGACTCGGAACGGAGCCTCCCTGGGCGCAGGAAAAGAAAGGGCCAACAGGCAGGGCCTTCAGACTGCTCGCTGAAGGAGGGCCACATTAGTGAGAGTTCACTGGCCCCCCAGCGTCCCCGGGTAGAACTTTTACAGCATCCCAGTGAGGATGAACATAATCACGAGTCCTCTTTTAGTGACTGTGCTTCGTCCCCATCCTCTAGCCTGCGATTTGGTGACTCAGACACTCTTAGCTCAGAGGACGAGGGGGAGGCTGGAGCAACAGGGGGCCAGCACAAGGCTCCTGCCCTGACAACAGGAGGAGCTACCGGAGTCGGCCTGCGCCCTGTTCTGGGTCGACCTCGGGGGAATCGCTCTCATAAGTGGGTGCGGTCTGAGGCCGAACCCGTCCTGCTGAAGAGGCAATGTCTGAGCAGCCGGCGGCCTCTGCATAGGAAACGCTTTGTGAAAACAGCTCCTGGAGGGGGTCAGCGGACTCAGAAGCAAAAGGAGCGACTACTACTGCAGAGGAAGAAACGTGAAGTTATTGCACGTAGGAAGTACGCTCTCCTCCATAGCACCAGTAGTTCTAGCGAGGAGCTGAGTAGTGACTCGTCCTCCCACTCCTCTACCGAGGCAGAAGATGAGCTGTATGTAGATGTCAGCAGCACCAGCAGCCAGCCCAACAGTGCTACTGTTGCCACAGGTAATTACAAACCACCACTCTGTTGAGGTTGTATCTCTATGTTTGTTATTACCTCTGTATCTGATTAACACGTTGTTTTACAGCATGATGTATGTTATCTCAGCTACATCATCATATAGCATGCTACTGTGCCATTGCAGAGGTCAGCAGGAGGCTGTGCAGTCAGGCATTGTGTTTATCTATTTTATTGATCAGCTCCAAGAAGTCGATTTATCAGTTTGTCTGGGCCACATTAGGTTAACACGGAATGAACGGACACTAACAGGAATAATGGTGCATCAAGATGTTTGTATTTTAACTTGCATGAAATTTTTTGAATTTTTTTTTTTAGAAAGCTAAAGAGAGTCCACATCACAGTTCAGTTGTAACAGAATATAGAAATGATGCCTCAGAAAGCTCACAGGCTCCAAGATCTCCAATGCTGCAGAAAACTCCCAATTCAGCACGAATTAACATAATTTAATTGAAGTACATTGATGCAATGTGAATTAATGTGCTCTGAAAAGTAGAACAGAAAAACAGAAATTGCTGCTGCTGGAGAAGAGGTCACGATGTGTAGTGCAGTCTGTCTTTAGAGCTTCACCAACATGTTATATGTGTAGGTCATTTTTGTGTACATGTTTTAATGACCCTAGAGGCATGCAATGTCAAAACATGCAGCTCTCAAACTGTAAACTCCTGTTACCTTACAATCAGGGAAAAATAACAGGTGTGATGATCATCAGTGACCTCGTATTTTGTGCTTACTGAAGCAGGATCAGGAGTCTACAGGTTTTCATTCCAGATCAAGTGATTTCATTCTGGCTCTCAGCCAGAGAGAGGGGGAAGTAAACAGAGGACTAACCTTGTGTAGTGTTCAGCGGTAGTGAAAACAAAAACAGCTCTAGACCTCCATTGCACCAGCATCAGACTGTTGGTATGTTTTTGTGATGGCAGTGAAGGATAGCTGAAAATTTGGTTATTCAAAGACCCTGACCAGCTGAAATGAAAACTACACCACAGTGTTCCTTTAAGAACAGTAAGTTCACTGAGCTCTGAGGCTAAACCACAGATTACTGCTCTGATATGCTGCTACTTCAAGAGTCCAGTATGCATATTAGTAAACAAAATATATATTGTATTTTGTTATCAAATAATTGAGCAGCATTTGCAACATACTGCACAATTCTTTCAGCCTTACCAACTCGGTAGAGGCAGATGTCTGTCTAATGGGGCATTCACACCAAACACAAATAAAATCATTCCTGCTAACGAATTTCATGTTCAGACACGAATAGATGCAAGTAGTGGTCTTGTGACGCAAATCTTGTGTTATGTGCGAATGACGTGAATAATTTGCGAGAGTTGCAATATCTGAACTCTAGCGAAATCTATCGTGCCGCGATGGCCAATCAGTGGGCAGATCCCCTGGTGACGTGTGGTTTGACGTATGGACCAGCTGAGATTCATTCATCTGGATTATATGGGACACTTTGATTTCGTCTTTGTAAGGCTTCCCCAAACTCTGTGACTCTACCTGTTTTTATGGGATCAGGAATAAACAGGAGCTCACTGTGAGGACAGAGAGTGAGGAGGATTATCTGGTGAATCTGTCTGTCACTTGAATCCAGCTATTGGTTGTAGTAGGAAGTTAGCTCTGCCCCTTTAGCATAACCAGCTTCCCCATTCAATGTCAGCGAGCTCAACCTCGTTTGATAACAACAGACTAGTGTCGTTTGGGAACCATAGACTGTATAAATATGGACGTAGTATCCGTGACGTCACCCATCTGTTTCTGAAGAGTTGTTTTGAGGCCAATTGTCGGCGGCAGCCATATTGCTGCTGTCGAGCCATTGTGACATAAAGAGGTGGGCTTTGAGCCTCCTAGCCAACAGCTACAGTGTTCCCGCCTGTCAGTCAAGTCAGCTGTGCCTCTCATTGGAAGACTTGTAATCTCAATATCTTCAAAATTACAGTGCTATGAAAAAATTGGTGTTTATGTGATTTCTGGTACTTCTGGAGCCAGCTTCAAGCGGATCCTTCATGATCTGCAGTTTTTAGCACTTCCGCATTGGACTCATATTTTTAGACCAGAGGGTTCCGCTTGGTGGGAACCCCCCCTCCCTCTCACGAATTTCACGTCTTTGGCACTCGTGTACACACAATTTCTACGTTCAAATTGAGCGAATCATTTGCTGGAATAGAGCGAGTAAACACAAAACATTCTCGCTTTTGTATTCGTGCGCAAATAGCACGACTGTTCACGTCTGGTGTGGAAGCGACATAACATGAGTCTGCTTCTGAGAAAGTTTGTCTTTGCTGCTGTAACTTCCTAAATGCTGCAAAGTGCTCTGCTCATGGTGGATTAAGATGAGATCAGAGTCCTGTCTGTAAGATACGACTGGCTGGATCTTATCCTGTCTGGATGTTGGGTCTTTGTTAATAATGTAACACAGTGTACGGTCAAGACCTGCTCTGTTTGTAAAGACGCTTCAGATAACATTTGTTGTGATTTAGTGCTATATGAATAAAGATTAGGTTATAAAGATGTGACTGTATAAAGTCTGTTGTTTAGGTGCGCTAGTCCATTCATTCAGAACAACTGTGTGACATGCATCAAGGTGCTGAAAAAATCAGCATCATCCTACTTAACAGTATTTATCACATTTCTAATCAATTTATCAAAATGAGCTTTCACTGTCATATTCAAATTGAAGCGGGACTGATGTCTCTACCAGTATTTTTGTTTCTCTCTACTCCTTCCTTCTTACCCGAGCTTGAAGAAGAATAACAAACAAACCTTAAACGAGAGGTGTGGCTCACTGTAGTCTTAATCCTCACTTTTGGGAATACTATGACAACTAACATCAACTAAGGTGAAGACAGCAGAGAAACAAGGAATGGAAATCTCCCTCTCTGAACTAACTGGCGTGACAGCACTTTGCCTAACTCATAAGAGTGATCCCAATCAGAATATAGGGCTCCATGTTGATGAAGTCGGTATGTGGTTTAACACGGCTCCACCTTTACCTTGCTTCATTGTTTTCTCCATGTAGCCATTTCGCCCTCTGCAGTATTTCTGCTGCTGTGGCCTTCGGGGAGAATGGAAAGTTAGTTGTTGTGCCTCTATGATGAGATGCATGTGGGAGAAAACTCAGACAGTGTAGAGTTGCCACCTTTGCATAGAAACAGGAGGTCTCGGAGGGAAAACGAGGCATTTGTTTACGACTGGAGAAAGCAGGTGATGAAACCTGCAGTGTGGATGCCCTGAGTTGGAGCAGGTGTGTGATGTAGCCAGGAAACAGTGTGATCCTACCTATAACTTGAGGCCTACAGATGACACTGCATTTTAAAGAACGGTATATAAACTCACTTGAATGCACGTCACATGAAAATTATGTCTTCACATCCCTTCAGCACAAGTCTGATGATGTCGAATTTGTTAGCAAAAGCATCTTCAACTGAGGACTGTTTACTCTCTTACTACCACCTGATCACAACCTCAATCAGCGGTTTGGTTAAGTACTCTGAAGCCATGTTAAAAAATAGAAATGGTAGTTATTGCTTTCTAACCACAGACAGCAAACAATGCTTCTGTTTGTTTGTGAAACTGCATGAAGGTTTCAGCAGAAAGCCAAACAGCAAAATGCAAAGGGTGATAAGCAGCAGCTCTCAGGAGGCTGTTGAACCAGAAATCACACTGGGGAGTTGTTAACTTCTCTACGATAGCAGGTCACTAAGTGATGCACAAAAAAACACAAAGGACACACTGCCTCATCTGCTTTAAAGTGTGAGACCTTCTCGGTTACTCACATGTGTAATTCTGCAGTAACTTAAGGCTTCTCTAGGATCTTTCATGTGTCTTACTTCAACTGTCTTTCAGGCTCAAATCTGTTGGAATTATAATAGTCAATCGAATTTAATGAAATACATTTGCATTGAAATATCATGCTTTTTAATATTGATTGAAGTGCATGTGTTGTGGATGTACAGATTATAAAGGGGATCTCATTTCATCAATAAAAGGTTAGTTTGAATTAGGAATGCGGTAGATAACATATAACTTTCACTCGTGCATCATATAGACGACTCAGCTTCTCAATTGCGCTTAGAAATTGTGACATTAACTAAAAACAGGCATAAAGCTATTAAGCCAGGCATATTGTGTGCGAATAGATGCAGATTGTCGTTTTGCACCACACCACTGCTTTGGATGTCGTGCTGAATTTCAGCGTGATCCTGCGGCGTTTGCCGTGCAGCGTACAGAGGGCCAGGAGAGCCAATCACAGCCCAACATGCATCTCTAGTTTGGTCAGATGTATTTCTGGCATGTCAGGAATTTTGGCGGTGCTCACTAGGGATGGGCATTTCAAGCCAAAATACTATTCGATAATCATTGGCATCTATATGACGATAATTCGAATAATCTCTCCCCCCCTGCACACACATGTCCCATTGTCAGTCACGTTAACCAGCAGCAGGTGAAGGTGCTGCTAGTAGGGGGCACTGACACAGCTGTCTCGATCTTTATGTCAGTGTTTCTGTGATGCAGCGTGGCATGTGTGTTTACATTTTACAGCCATGCTCAGTCTCTGGAAATGCATGTGTAGTGGTGTAAGATTCAGAAACAGAGAAAATCGCTGCTAATGTTTTTTTCTTCTTTCGCTATTGAATGAAGTTAGCATTCTTCTTCTATTTTTTAATGCGGTTAGAAAACAGATTTAAGACGCTCTATAGCCACCGTCTGGCGGGAATACCGTAATACAACCAGGCACCGTTAAAAACAATGACAAATTTTACTTTCAAAATGAGAAAATATTCAAAGTAACTATTCGATTTTTACAAAGTGAACGAATATTTTCGAAAATCATTGCCCATCCCTAGTGTTCACTGCATGCTCTTGCAGAGCTACGAACTGATCCCCATACTTCAGGGCTATTTGTCGTGAGCTTAAGTAAATAGACAGCGACTGAAACCACCATGACAACATGCTTGGTGATGTTGAACTTGAATGCGCGTAGATACACCCCGCAGGAACATCATTATTGGTGTGGTTTGGACTTGAAGTTGTGAGGTTCACAAAAGTGCAACAGAGTCGAGTGGTGCAATATTGTCAGAATTGCACCTACCATTGTAAAACCTGATAATTGAGCAAACACAGATCCTCAGCTGTTAGTGTTTCTCTAGAGATGAGCCTTGTGGGCCTGGGGCATCTATAAACCTCACAATAAATGTTAAAACATGAAAGACTCTTTCTAAACGATCTAGAGCGCACAGTAGGAGTGCAGAGTACAAAAAGGTTGTGCTATTGTGTCTTTATACACAAACACACAGGTCATTTTATGAGTTATATCGATGCATGGATTGTTTTATATCTACAGAAACAATCACACTGCACTGCTGAAGCCAATGCAACCAGCTGGCTATCAAACTCAGTTGTGTGCAAGGCTGCAGTAAGTGCATCTCACGTTTTGGTACTGCACCCTTAAAGAAAAGAATGCACAAATGACTTGAGGCTGAGTTGTTGTTGTTCAGTTGCACAGCTGGATTCTACTTCTCAACAATGAGAGTGAAAATGGCCGCTGTCTCGGTCAGAAACTAGTAATGACAGTCAAGCTGCCCCATGAGCTGCTCTGCATCTAGTTCTCATAACAACATTGAGTATTCAGTCTTAAAAATTACACCTTAGATACTAGCTTGGTGGGCATTGCAGAGAAGTGAGTGTGATGCATTTGTCTGAAGTTAGTTTGAGTTAGCGCACACACTAACGTGGTATACTGAGAGGGATCTTTACGGAGTACACGCCGTCTGTTTAACTTAAAAATAAATAACATTTTCAAATGTAAAGACCATTCAACACAAAACAGCGTGGTCATTAGGGATTATTTCTGTGTTTTAATCATAGACTGTGTAAATAATGAACGTAGTATCCGTGACGTCACCCATCTGTTTCTGAAGCACTGTTTTGAGGCCAGTCGTCGGCGGGAGCCATATTGCTGCTGTCTAGTGATTGTGACGTAAACAGGCGGGCTTTGAGCCTCCTAGCCAACAGCTACAGTGTTCCCGCCTGTCAGTCAAGTCAGCTGTGCCTCTCATTGGAAGACTTGTAATCTCAATATCTTCAAAATTACTGCGTTTTGAAAAATTTCACCCCCTGCACAGTGTGTGCCGATCAAGAAATGAGCTATCAAGACTACACTTGTCTTTTGTACCAGGCTGTAAACATGTTTATTTCTGCTGTAAAGATCGGCTTTTTTGAATTGGTGTGTATGTGGTTTCCGGTACTTCCGGCGCACTTCAATAACAGCATTCTTAATCAATATCATTATGAATGCACTCCATACTGTCATTAATAAAATAACCCCTCTACTATCTTCACTCTGATTTCTTGTTGCAATCATCTAGGTCGCTGAGTGAAAACACCTCAGTGGGCTTTGGTTGTATTTAATCTAGGCAGAGATTGAGAGAGATCAGTTGTGTGGGGAAATCCCAGAAGGCAGATTTAGGAAGTTTGGAGGGAAAAAAGACAATCCAAGTGCAACAGAATGGAGCACTGACCCACATTTCTCCTGTTAAACTGTTGGCCTGATGATAACGCTTAAAGCATGATGAAACTGGGGGAAAACTTATGCCACTTACACATCCTGCTAAGTAAGCAACTGGAGAGTAGGCGCTTTGTGTTTATGAGAATGATTTAGAATTTTTAATGTGAGACGTTTGATAGTTTATTAAAGACATTAAGCATGCTCAGTTTGTTTTTTGGTCAAACTACTTTTTTTTAATATAATTTCAAAGTTGTACTGAGGAAAGTTTATTCCAGATTATTCAAGTTTTCTGTTCAAGTATATCCTCTAAATACGTATTTCATTATTGGATGCTTTCTTTGCTCTGCTCAGACTGTATGCAGTGTGATATTGCTGACACTAAATTGAAATTGTGTGCTCAGGTGCTCTGGACGAGGATGTGGTGGTGATTGAAGCAACTCCAGCCCCTGCTCCTGTTGTCCCTGCAAGTGAAGAAATCAATGTCACCTCAACAGACAGCGAGGTGGAGATCGTCACAGTCGGGTGAGATGCAGTAACTTTTCAGGAGATGTTTGCTGTTTGCAAAGCCACATGAGCTCGCTGCTTTTGTGCTCAAAAAAGTTTATACTTAGTCTGTGTTCTGGATGGGTAGCGAAATATTTAACTTAGGGGTGGCCCAGTGGTCCAAGTGCGCCCCATGAACAGAGGCTATAGTCCTCACTGCAGCGCTTGCTGGTTCGACTCCTGGCCTCGACTATTTGCTGCATATCTTCCCCATCTCTCTACTCCCCACATATCCTGTCTCTCTTCAGGTGTCCTATCAATAAAAGGCAAAAATACCCCAAAATATAACATGAAATTAGCTTAAATATTCAATCATAATCATCATCAAGTAGGTCAAAACATTACGACCACCTGCCAAATACTGTGAAGACCTCCCTCTGAAACATGGACTCCACCAGACCCCTGAAGGTGTGCTGTTATATCTGGCACCCAGACTTTAACAGCAGATCCTTTAAGTCCTGTAAGTTGCGAGGTTGCAAGGCTTTCAAGTATGCTCAACAAAAAGCATCAAGAACAAACTTCTAGCTTAATTTTAAAAGGATGAGAGGAAATATAACCAGACTTTAACTTCTATACAGGATAGACATTAGAAAAAAGTGACTCCCTTATAGGCAGGAGGAGGATTAATGGTCAGCCGTAATCTGTGCGAGTGAATCCACAGCTTGTGAGCACAGCAACGATTGGCATTACAGTGTCCCACAAGCTGATCAGGATGAAGTCTACGGAAAGTAACAACACACTGAGTCACAGGAGGGCTCTGATCTGCTGGTGCTGGCTTCATAGATGGAAATACAAGTGGAAACAAATATTGAAGATGAACTTTAAAGCCTGATCCGAAAATTTATTTCAAGAAATTCTTGAAGATGTTTCAGCTCCCCTTCAAGAGACTTCTTTAGTTCTGAACAGAGATAGAAAATTCTCTCATACACTTTTTCAGCAGTTTGAGCTCAAGTAGCTCTTCTGTTGGATCGCTCCATAGAGGCCAGCCTTTGCTTCATACAAGCATCAGTGAGCATTGGTCGACCATGACTTTGTCGCTTATTCTGTGGTTTTCCTTCCTTGGACCGTTTTGGTAGGTACTGACCACTGCGGACCAGGTACCCCTCAGAAGAGCAGTTTTGGAGATGCTCTGACATCGTCATCAAGCCATCGCAATTTGGTTCTCATCAAAGCAGCCCACATCCTTAGATATGTCAATTTCTCCCACTTCCTCCAACAAAAAATACTTTGAGGACAAAATGATCACTTAGTGCCCAACACATATGAAAGACCTACAGATGCATTTTAAAGAGATAATCATTGTGATTGACTTCAGTGTCAGTGGTCATAATGTCATGGCGGATTGGTGTATGTTGCCTTCATGATTTCACTTTTTGGGAATGAGATCTAGCAGGTTGTGAAAACAGCTGATATCAAATATTTTCTGATAGAATAAGGATAACGGTTTCCTTGCACCAGGGATACATTTAATTCTGGTACAAAAAAATCTGATTGTTTCATTAAAGCTGGGGTTGGTAGTCACAGAAGCCACTGATTCGCGACCATATGATCGTGACCGATTCAAAACCAGTCCTCAGCACATCATTTGTGTTTTGCACTACGTCAACTCATGTCTAACTCAGCTGTAAGAAAACACCAAAACATTATCATAGTGAAAGTTAAAAACACAAACAAACATGAAATGTACGCGCAGGAGGCGGGCAGAACGGCAGGACGGGATTTGATTGGTTTCATAGTTTGGCTCCTGATGGCAGGGATTGGTTGGTGTTTTCCCAAGTTTACTCCGGCTGTAGATAGCAGCTTTTTTTCACTCTCTTTTAATAACACATTGTGTATTGATTGCCATCAGGACATAAAGATCATTTTAACCAGTATAACAAAAAGTGTATCTAAATCTGACTACCAACCCCAGCTTTAGCCACAAAGTTTAAAGAGGAAAATGGATGGCTGGGTACCTGCTAATGCTCAGCACATGATCATTACAGAGTTAAAGTTACATTTATTAGCACATTAATGTCATCATTGATACCGTCTACCTTTGACACCTTTTAAGGATATCCTGGTTCATTAGATTTGAAATGTAAAGCAGTATTAAAGTATGGATAATGTAAGCATTAAGTTCAAAGCTGCTAAATATTTACAGACCGAAACTAACACATTTTTAAAACACAGCTTGTACTGTCAGTCACTGCAGCCCACTCCTTTTTCCTCACCCCACTGAGAGTCTTATTTCCCCATTCTCATAAAAGGACTTCCTGTCTCAATACTCCCCTAATTCCTCATGTAGGTGATTATGCAGCTTAATTCATAAACCTCTGCCTCTGTGCAAACATCTGTCTGTATCCCTCTACCACACAGCACGTTGACTTCATACTAGCTCTGTATTAATGGGACCTGAGATATCTTGCAGTAGTTCTTAGAAGTGAAGTTAGGAATGCAATGGCTTGTCTAATCTGCCTGTTTTCCTGACTTTCAAAGATGTCCTGGCTCGCTAGAGAATGTGGGGATGAGCTTCCCCGAAGGGGGGATGGGCGGCAGGGCAGCAGGAGGGCGGGGAATTGGAGGCCAACAGAATGAGCAATGAACGCTTTGTTTACACTGTCAGTGGTCTGACTTGTGAATGTGTGTGTTTCTGTGCTGTTGAATATAATATTAACTTGTTACTGTACATACTGCAGCTTGGACTAATTCATTTAAATATCAAGGCAAAATTACAGAAACACGCCTCTGTGTGATGTAATGGAGCACAACAGCACCACAAACTATCCTCCACAGTGTCCATACATCTGACTCTTTAGTTTCAATAGAGTTTGAACACTTGATGAATGCAAAAGTTATTAAACTGTATTCAGTTGAGCTCAGGTTGACTTGTTGTCATCATTTTTGGGGCTTTTATGCCGTTACACAGATGATAGGACAGTGGAGAGAGGAGGGAAGTGAGAAGAGAGAGGGGAATGACAGGGTAAAGGGCAGAGGATCAGGTATGGACCTGGGCATCTGTACATGGGGCGCTGTGTTTAACCACCTAACTAAACCGGCACGGCACCCCAGCTCAGTTATTCATAAACAACTAGGAACCAAAAGGCCTTATAATGAGAGCTACATGTTTACACATAGCCTCAAATTAGACCTACGCTGATGCAGCAAAGTTTTCTTTGGTGATTAGTTTGGTAGTATTTCTGTCTCATCTGATGATGGAGGGATGTCTGATGTTGACTGTAACCTGTTGATCAGATTTGAAAAGTCCATCTTTATCCCTTGCTTGTATGACACATGGCTGTTCAAATACAGGTTTGACAAACACTAAGCTCTCTGCGGAGGCATTTTGCAAAATGTTATCTAAATCTGGGCAAAGCAGCCACTATTAACCCAACCCAGCTCCTCTCGTGTGGCTCGGTGACATGCTGTCAACACAGATATGATTAATGTGAACTGCTGTACTTGTTCGTGCTCCTCTACAGTTAGCTCTCTCCCAAAGCAATGCATCAGGAGAACATTCCAGCGTTTCAGCAGTGCTCTGTGGGGCGGGTTAGGCAAGGGGGTTATACAGAGCACAGTAAGTTGCAATAAACAAGTGTTGTGCAGCTGATATGACCAATCAAAAAAAAAGGCTTTGATTATTCCCTGCACATCAGCTGTGGACATGCAAAGCAGTGGAGTTACACAACCTTTAAACTGTTGTTATACTTTCTGTGAGTACAGCACATGGCTGCCAACAGAACTCCTTTATAAATCATATTCATATAGAAGATAGTTATGATGTGCCTGTGTTTGGGAGGGCTAATAATTAATGGTTCAGAGTATCCTGTGTGGCATGACTGATGAACAAACTCTTCCCAACAACCTAAAATACCATCCAGCCCCGCTAAGTAGCATTAGACAAAAAACTGAACCATGTTATGTTCATATAATAATAATAATACATTTTATTTAAAAGAGCATTTCTAAGCACACAAGAACACTTTACAGAGAGATTAAAAACACAATAAAAACAACACGATAAAATAAATGAAAACAACAAGCAAAGTAGCACCAAGTTAAAATGAAGCAGTGAAGTTAAGAACAGGGAATGCAGCTTGGAACAGATGGGTTTTGAGTTTTGATTTGAATAGGGGAAGTGAGTCAATGTTTCGGATGTCTGATGGGAGTGAGTTCCAGAGTTAGGGAGCAAAGCGACTGAAAGCTCTGCTCCCCATGGTGCAGGTCTTAAATCTAGGGTCGGTAGTCACAGAAAACTAGCATGGATAAATTTGAAAGTATCATTTCCTCAGGACTCCGTCTAACCCTTCCCCCCTCCCCTCGGAGCTCCTCCAAAACGAAGCCCCTGCTCACATGCACGAGCGCCGCTGCTTCGCAACCATATCATCGCAACTGATTCAAACCGGTCTTCAGCACATCATTTGTGTTTTGCACTAGGTCAACTCATGTCTAACTCAGCTGTAAGAAAACACCAAAACATTATCATAGTGAAAGTTAAAAACACAAACAAACATGAAATGTACGCGCAGGAGGCGGGCAGAACGGCAGGACAGGATTTGATTGGTTTCATAATTTGGCTCCTGATGGCAGGGATTGGTTGGTGTTTTCCCAGGTTTACTCCGGCTGTAGATAGCAGCTTTTTTTTTCCGCTCTCTTTTAAGAACACATTATGTATTGATTGTCATCGGGACATAAAGATAATTTTAACCAGTATAAAAAAAAGTGTATCTAAATAATAATAATAATCATTTTATTTGCAGAGCACTTTTCAAAAACCAGGTTACAAAGTGCTTTACATGGGGAGCAAAATAAAACAGGCAGATCATAAAAACACACATTTCAAGATAAAGAAATAAAACATATTTTAAAAGACATAAAATCCCCCTAAAATAACTTTAAAGGAGCAAAATTATTTTAAGATATATTTCTTAAGACAGTCAAAGTCAAATAAAGTCAAATAAAATTCAGATAAAATCTGGGAAGGCTCTGCGATAAAAGAATGTTTAAGAAGGGATTTAAAAGAGCTCACTGACTCAGGTTGGTAAATCTGACTACCAACCCCAGCTTTAATTGTCTTTATATCCTTTGCGCTTTATTAGTTTATCTTTGGATCCCTTTTTTATTTTCTTATTTTGTATCAAAAAAGGGTCCACCCAGGGTTCCATTGGCCTAGTGGTCTAGGCATGCGCCCCATACACAGAGGCTATCCTTGTCGCAGTGGTCGCAGGTTCGACTTCCCGCCTTGACCATTTGCTGCGTGTCTTCCCCAACTCTCTGCTCCTGCAATTCCTCTCTCTCTACAGCTGTGCTATCAATAAAAGCAAAAATGCCCAAAAATGTAACTTTAAAAAAAAGAGCACCCTCATTAATGTTATTCTTTTATGTGGCTAGGTCATCGTACATTTTGCAAGAGTTTTAGACGTAATAAAGACATAAGCATCACATCAGTACTTCTTTTTTCAGCTCTTTCTCCTCTCATAGCTCAGAGTTAGAAAGTGACATCATCATGTCCCTTAATGCTTCAGAGTAAATCTTGACGATGATCAAATCCTTTACAACTCTCACAGAGTGCTTTGTATGATCTCATTCAGTTGACTCCATGTTGCCTCAGCGCTCAGTGCTTCCCCTTCCTCTGATCCCTGGGGTTCCTGCCTCACATCACCATGGCTTGGCAAAACCTCCTCTTTGCCAAGAAATTCATTCCCATAGTGTTCATGTTTACAATATACTGTTTTCCTCTAGGCTACAGCCCCCCATCCCTTTCCCACCCTCACCCTCAGGGGGGCTTGGTGGTAAACAGATATTTACAAAATAATCCCAGGTCTACTTAATTAGGAGCTCCTCTCTGGTGGCGAGCCCTGCCCCCTGGTGTCAACCTGGAGCGGAGGAGCTGAGGAGCCTGTCCAATTAGAAACAAGAAAACCACCATGTGTCTCCTCTGCTTACCACACTTGTTGATTTGTGTTTTATGAGAAGTCACATGTGTGTCTGAGTGTATGCAGGGGAGTACAAGTTTGCCTGAGCCATTTGAGCTGTCTGAAAGTTACTGAGCTTCCTCCTTTATTCCACTTGCATTGTGCAGCATGTCTCAAAGGACAGTATGAGCTAATGGGAATCCCCCCCAATCACAAGCAGCAAAGAGAAAGGCATTTCCTATATTAAAACATATCCCAGGAATGTTTTTTAGCATTAAGCATTCTGCATTACGAGAGAATATACCAATGAAACAACAAAACAACAAAAAAGGCATTGTTTTAATGTATTAAATTATTTGTAAAACATCTTGGATTGATCTTAAATTACTCATCTCAACTTTATTTATAAAGCACCTTTCATACATAAAAACATGCAGCCCAAAGTGCTTCACAGAATAACAGAGAGACAGAAAAAACAGCACTGGTAAAATTATAAAAGGCATGATTATAAATAAAATAAAATCAATACAGTAAAATTAATAAAATAAGTAATAGTGGAAAGAAAAGTTTAAAATAAGGTATCGTTAACAAGATCAGATGAATACAAGAAATAAATAGATAAATAGATAATTAAATAAGATAAATAAATGTTACAGCAATGATTAAAATAGTAATAAAACTAACAAAAATAATAATGCAGTCAAGGTCTAAAAATAAATGACTCCAAATTAAAAGCTTGATTCAAAAGGTAAGTCTTAAGTTTACTTTTAAAAATACCCAGAGAGCTCGCCGTTTTAATCTCCAAAGGCAGAGAGTTCCAAATTACAATGGATCATCATTAACTTAGGCCTGACAAAGTCTTGTCCCATAATTCTGATTATTGGAGTTTAAAAATACCTTTAAATAAATAAAAAGACTAAATATGAGATATGAAGTCTTTATTTGTTTGGTAAAGGCAGGGGAAATACCCAAGCATGTTGCTGGTCTGTCACAAGGCTCACACAGAGACAACATATTGCATATAGAATGACAGTTATTGCATGCTTATAGTGTCTGATCCACCTGATCTGTCTGACTGTGGTCTGAAGGAAACTCCTGTAAACACACACAGCAAAATCTCCCCAGAAGGATTGATTTGAATCAGTTGATGATTTCTTATGTGTCTGTGATTTCTGTGACACTAAAAGCTCTGTAGTCAAAGATTACATCGTTGTTAACAGGGAGGTGCTTTTGGCACTCGACACATGCAGCCTTCTCTCACTGCTCCAGTACATTTTTTTAAACCCTCCCAGGGAACAGCAGTGAAATCCCCCAGCCACAAAGCTCCATGGCAGCCCAGCTTTACGGCAGCCCCCTTACGGTCTCCAGTCTCTGGTCTCTCAGGCTCAGCCCTCCTCCCCCTGATTACATTGCTTTACGGCACTGTTGTGGGAAATGCGGCTATTCCCCAGCCTCTCACTCTAGTCTCTCAGAGCAAAGGGGGAAGAGCAACAGGAGCCTCTGAGAGAGAAAATTAAAAAAAAGGAAACAAAGAGGGAGGGCTTGAGTCAGGGCAGGAAAGGTGTAGAGAATTCAAGCAAGATGCAGGAAACAGAAATGAGTGGATGGAAGGAGTGGTGGCCCTGAGAGAACTCAAATGCGGTAGCTTTATTTTTTTTAAAGATAGGGCTTTACTCCACAGTCACTTGACTTCAGCCTCGATGGAACATTGTCATATTAAAAGTGACATATCACGCTTTTTTCATCAATATATATTGGTCTAAGAGGTCCCCAAAACATGTCTTTAAAGTTTATGCTCAAAAAAACACTTTGAAATCAGATTTTGGCATGCCTGAAGAACCCTCTTCTTCAGTCCTCCTCAGAACACTCTGTTTTCTCTCTGACCACGCCCCCTCAGGAAGTGGATGTGCCTCGGCTCTCCAGCACGTTGATCTAATGTTTACATGTTGGCTGAATATACACGGCTGCTCAGAGATCACGTTACTTCAACCCTCTGAATCTGATCCAGAATGTGATCCTGACGGAGAGGCGCCTGTAGCAGGACCTTTCTGAAGGATTGGTCACAGATTTAGTGTTTCTTGTTGTTGTATTTGTCAGTATGTAGACGTGTGTCTTGGTACACAGCTATGAACATGTAGCTATGTAGCTATGCTAACTAGCGCTAGCACTTATCCATGACAAATAAAAATCATCCACTAGATCTTCAAATCTGCAGACGTGGGGAGTAAAACCGACCTCTGCCAGAAAGGCAGCGGGACCTTTTATGAAGGATTGGTCACAGATTCTGTTTCTTGTTGTTGTATTTGTCAGTATGTCGACGTGTGTCTTGGTACACAGCTATGAACATATAGCTATGTAGCTATGCTAACTAGCGCTAGCACTTATCCATGACAAATAAAAATCATCCACTAGATCTTCAAATCTGCAGACGTGGGGAGTAAAACCGACCTTTGTGTTTATTAAGACAGCCTACAACTAAAATGCCTCCCTCCTAAGCTCCTTGTTACCACACATTTGTGCAGGTAATGAAAAACGGAGGGGGGATTCAGTATTATTTTATACAGTCTATGGGCTGAACAAGCTCCGAGCTCTGACTCTGTGACAGACCGGATATTGTTGTTACGTAACAAAAACACGGAAGTCTGAAACGGCTCGTTTCAGACACATTTACAGAAAGGTGTAGAAATCAAAACAGGGGCAGAATGGATTTTTTTCATTCTCGGGGGTTTGTAGACATGCCAGGGACACATATTTCAGGTAGAGAACCATTAAAAAGTCCATTTTGCATGATATGTCACCTTTAAGTCTGAATAACATGGGGTATGCACAAAGTTGTGGGTCAATGCAAGCTGTAGTGCCTCATGTAATTAAAGCAAAACAAGGACTCACCAAAGACTAGATCATCTGATATGTAGTCTTTGTATAAATGTTTGAAATTCAAAAAAGATGCAAAATAGAAATAAACTGACAAGTGGTCTCAGACTGGGAGACTCTATAGTACATACATAATGCAGAATTAAAGCCAACTTCAGGTTTACATTTCATTACCCATGAAGTTAGAGAGCATCAAATGTTCCTTTCACACATGAGATCCTGAATTTTCCTGGATAATTTAAGAACATTAAGGACCGGATATTTTCAGAAACATGCTGTTCACACATGAACCTCACAGCGAGAGATTTTCTCTGTCGTATGCACGCTCAAACCTCGATATACCCCATTTGTTTTAAGTGAGGCTGGAGCGGCAGGGTATCACCTGCAGTAGGAGGAAGGAAGGATGGAAGTAGGAGTCTTCTGTAATAGTGAATATTTTTGTGCATATATCACCTAAGGAGTGGACATTTCCACAGTGCAAATGCAGCAGTGGAAAACATTATAAAGCCTTAAGACTACGCTCAATGTCAACGACGTCATCACCGTCCCTGCCCGCTTGCTGGGCGTGAATTTCCCTGACATATACCTACTGTGTTCACACATCGGCTCACTCTGTCGTCTTGCAATTGTACTTGGAGTGTGGCACAAAACAAGGGATGACAATTTTAAGATAAAGGATGGAATTTTACAGGAGTTTTGTGCGTGTGTGAAGGGGGCTTCGGTCTAACTGTCATTCATTTAGTGTTCTTAATGTAGTCATGTTAAAAATGAAATAAACAGCACTCACTAGAAAATGGATGTCAACAGATGCCCCCACAGTTGAGAACTGGTCTGATGTAATCTATGATATTTTCCTGACGGAGAAACTCACATTTATTTTAAGACTTGAACAACAGAAGTTTAAAGGTTGTTGGACACCTTGGACCACTTATGCATCTTCACTAAACCCTACTACAACCAAACTCAAAATATGGACCTAAGACACCTCCTCCCCTTCAGTGTTCGCTACTTTTCGTTTCGTTTTTTATTTTCTTGAGCAACTTAATTGTTTTGTTTTTTTATAAATAAAAAAAAAAGAAATGCATTGTACATGTATATTGTTCAACACTGCAACAACAATATAAAGTGCAATAATTGCCAAATATAAAAGAATGCATGTTAGCTGTAACTCAGTTTGTATGTCTGTCTACTGTTCCTCATTTTTAACGCACCACCTGAGTTTGCAGCATGTCCCTCTTAAATGTAAACAGCTGATCTGAGGGCATCTGATAGCCTTAAGTGACTGATGTGAAAGCATGGCTGTTATACACAGAACTCCTTTAAACTGATAAAATGTATGTATGCTAAAAAATAATAAAATAATACAAATTAAAAAGTTAAATAAACAGTGAGACACGATATTAAGGCTGCTTTTCTGCCCTGTTGCAAAAAAACAGGCTCTATAATCGTTTATTATTGTGGACTATCATGAACAAAGTACGGAACAAAAATATTAATGGCTGAATGCATATCATGTAGTCCAGGGATATGACCCTGGGATTATAGTAGCACCTGGAGAGGTCAGAGAAATTTCTCATTATTAGTATTTCCATCAGTGCCTTTCCTTTTCACTTATTGCTACAGGAAAAACTGGAAGTGATGCCCATAAGAAAATAAGACCAGATCTGAAATACACTGTACATGGTTGCTTTCCTGGCTACCTCTGCCCCAGCTGCCTGTTATCCAAACAGCAGCTGGCCTGGACATGAGACAGAGTCTGACTTTGGCAAAGCAAGTGCTCCACTGAGCTGTGAGAATCTCCTTGGTGAGACAGGCAACCCTGTGCTGCTGACGTTGGCTGTAACAGGTTTCTATTTTCTATTTCTACAGGTCGCGCTCAGTGGGAGGTCTCAGCAGAATTTGGGCGAATAGTTGCTCCCAGAGTCGACTGCAGGAGCCTCGAGGACGTCACAGACTCTCCACCGTCATCCAACCGCTGCGTCAGAATGCTGGGGAGGTGGTGGACCTCACAGTCGATGAAGATGGTAAGAATGTACAGCATGAAAAGTCTTTAATCTGAGTTCTTTTAGCTTTGTCTGTTTCTCGCAGTGGGTCACATGGAGACAGCTTTTTGGTTGTTTTTAACTGGCCTTTAGTACATCCAGATTCAAGAAGATGCAGAGTTTAGGAATACACACCAGATCTCTCTTTTTTTAATGTGTTTAGAAACATTTGTTTTCACGATACAAATATTTGGTTCTTGTAAAAGGGGACTCCTTATTACCCAGTGACATTTGTGTGACTTTTATCCGGTGTCTCTCCCTCTTTCAGCCCATGGCAGATGATCAAATGGTTGAGCGTGGTCTATTAGTGTATTTGCATTTCTTGGGAGATAGCTGTTGAAATTAATTTGTGAATATGAAAAGCAGAGGGATCTCACACACTGGAATGTTAATAAGATCCTCTCGTCGGCTCGGCTGCTGAGACAAGTACACACACGCTCCACGTGCTTACTTCTAATGGAAACAACTGGAACATCTATATGTAGTTAAAAAGATTTACTACTCTGTTAGTTTTGAAAGGAATTTAAAGGAATAGCTGATATTGACTCTAATCAATTAATCAGTCTTTATTTATATAGCGCCAATTCCTAACAAATCTAATGTCACTTAACAAAAGCAGAGCAGATTCAAGATTAAGATTCAATATTAATCTTAATTTAATCTTGATCACCTGACTTTAATTTTCTCTCCATAGATCTCTCAGTTGTGCCAACGACCTCTGGCAACATTCACCCCCAAACAGTCAGGTCGTCCTCGTCATCATCTTCCCATCATGCCTCTACCTCAGAGCTCAATGATGCCCCAGGCCCTTCCTCTAGCTGCCCAGGCTCAATACCTGAAAGTATGCACACACAGAGGCCGAGTGGCTCCTCTCGCACAGCCACAGAGGGTAAGACAAGATGCGTCTTACAGTCTTAAACCAGCTGCTGGAGATCATTTAAACTATTTATTCTTTAACAATATTTTTTATTGAGGTTTTCTAAATTACATAATAAAACAAACATATTAATAAATCGGATGGTGCAGCAAAGACAGTGCACAGTTCATTTAATAGGATAGTAGAAACATTAACATTTATGCAGTCTCTGGTTTTATTCACACTTTGTTTCGAATGTTCAACAAAGCTTCCCAGACTGTTGTTAAAAAACAGTCATTGCTATACATGTACATTTCTCAAAGCAACACATGATGGTAGATCCTACAATACACTGATACGTACTTGTATTGCTCACTTCCCCCCCCCATGGGGATTGATCTCTGGGCCTGTGAGAGACCAAGTCTGTTACTGATGAAACACTCTCCTTAGTGATGAAATTACTTTGATAAATTCCCACTAAGTACAACTACAGAAACCAAGGAAGTCTCAATCATGTTATTTGGCTAACATTGTCAAGAACATCTCTCAGGAGTTTCAATACATTTCAAGAGTCTCTTTTGAATTGATGTATTTGAGCATCTTGCTGATATACTGGGAAAAAGCTTAACATTTGAAGTTGCTAATTGTGCCATTAAAGCCACTTATGTTGCATTTAAATCGTTTGTTTAGATACAGCTTGGGTCAAAGATTGATTTTTGCAAGTTGTTAATGTTCCTGAAATGCTGCCTTGAAGTCAAAAGTTTGGACACACCTTCTCATTCAATGGTTTTTATTTATTTAAATTATTTTCCACATTGTAGATTAATACTGAAGACATCAAAACTATGAAATAATCTGGTTTTGCCATAATATGGATTACAACAGTAGTCAAATATGGGTATCCATTGTGTACTAACCCTACCTCTGAACAATACAACTGATGGTCTCAAACACATTAAGAAGGCAAGTCATTCTACAAATGAACTCTTGACAAGGCTCATGTTAATTAGAAACCATTCCAGGAGACCACTTCATGAAGCAGACTGAGAGAATACTAAGAGTGTGCAAAGCTGTCATGAAGGAAAAAGGGGGCTACTTTACAGAATCTAAAATATAAAACATATTCTGGTTTGTTTAACACTTTTTTGTCAATTAAATAATTCCCTATGTGATCTTTCATAGTTTTGATGTCTTAAGTATTAATCTACAGTGTTACAGATAATTCAAATAAATACAAACCCTTGAATGAGAAGGTGTTTCCAAACTTTTGACTGGTAGTGTATATAATGTTTTATTCTGTGTGGTCCCCATAAATCATGTACACATTTCTGTCTCCTTTGCCCCTCATGTTTCCTAATCATGTTTCCTTACTTCCTTAAGATGACAGCAGACCAGGTTTGTCAGCGACAGCTGGAGAAAACGCAGGCACAGCCATGCCTAGACTGCCATCCTGCTGTCAGCAGCACTCCCCATGTGGAGGCCCCTCCCCTGGTCACCTGTCCCTGAGCCACTCCCATTCAAGCTGCCTGCAAGCATCGTCCTCCCAGCAGACCGGCGGCCATACTCACAGCCATAGCCACAGCAGTGCTCACCACTTCATCCACCATGTCCATCACCCAGCGCCGCAGCCCCCTGGCACCTTGCCCTTCCAAGAGCCGAGCTGCCCCGTGGAGCGACCCAGTGCTCTGCCTGCACCCTGCGCTGTGGTCAGCAGCAGCAACAACAGTAGTAGCAGCAACCCAGCCCACTACCATGACCAGGTATGTCTTCGCTCATACTGACATATTGTAGTTGTTTTTGAATTACTGCTGCTTAGGGTTGCAAAGGGGTTTCCGGTAATTTCCATGGGAAGGTAAGCTGGGGAGTTTTGGGAATATTCCAAATTGGAAACTTTCCATGGGGATTATGGGAATTGAGGGTAATTTGATGGAAAGGTATCATATCCAAGCATACATATTTTTTTTGTTATAAGCAGACATCCATCCAAAATAATACAATTAAAACATTTATTTGTAAGTAGAACAAATAAGGGGGGGAGGGGGGCTCTCAAAGGATGAGTCATTTAGTATTCAACAGGAGAAGTTTGTCCCCCTTCTCTCTGTATAACAACTCCGCCTTCCTCCCACAGCAAACTCTGCCAGTGGACCTGAGCAACAGCAGTGTTCGGTCTGGTGGAAACAACGGGGCTAGTTTCCATGGCAGCACCTCGGCCTTTGACCCGTGCTGCCCCGGCTCCACGTCACGGCCTCCTGCTTACGTTTCCCAGGCCACTCCCGGGCCCAGCCAGCCAGCTGTGGTGGATTCGTTCGGCTCCTCCATGGTGGCTCAGCCCCAGCCGCAAACGCAACCCCAGCCCTGCAGACATTACATGCACCCCTCCTGTGAGTGCGCCGCCTTCATGCAGTTTTGGGAAACCACACAGTCATCACTGGTTTTATCCTCTGAGATTTCACATAACATTTGTGGACAGAGTGTATGGTTGTATAGTTAGTGGAGTCCCGGAAGAATATCCAATGCTTTCTCTTGTAAGGGCGATCCAAGTGAAGAAGAAAGGGAGAATGTTAAAGCCAAACTGAAAATACACTCAGTCATCCCTTTTTGGAGTCAAAAATGATGTTGGATGTTTTCTTAGTTCCCTTTTTTATAATTAGAAGGCAGAAAAAAAGTTCTTCGGGGAAATATCAGAAATGATTTTCCTCATCGTCTCATGTAGGGGCGTGTCTGCGTTTGATTGACAGCAGCTGGAAGGCTGCCGGTGTTAAACCACAGGGAATGAAAGGAAGAATTCACGTGTAATTATCTCACGTCATTAGCAGACACTGTGGTGTTAGTTTTATTAAAGAGGAAACACCTCACGAGTGTCCAGAAATTAATGTTACCTGCCCGGCAAACTGATTTTAACACTTAATTCTTTATTTTTTTAAAGTAGTTTTGGTTTTTTTTTGCCTTTATTGATAGGACAGATGAAGAGAGACAGGAAATGTGGGGAGTACAGAGAGGGGGAAGACATGCAGTAAATGGGGCAGTAGTAGCTCAGTCCAAAGGGCTTGGCTTGGCAACCGGAGGGTCGCTGGTTCGAGTCCCAGCATGGATGAAGTTTGGCAAGTGGACTGGTGGCTGGAGAGGTTCTGGTTCACTTGCCTGGGCACTGCCGAAGTGACCTTGAGCAAGGTGCCGAACCTCCAACTGCCCAGGGTGCGCTGGTTGATGGCAGCATCCTCACTCTGACATCTCTCCCTAAGTGCATGTCCACTGCATGTTTGTGCATAAAATTGTATGTATATAATAATAATAATAATAATATTTTTTTATTTATATAGCGCTTTTCAGGAACTCAAAGACACTGTACAACTGTTAAAATCAATACAAGCAACAAACAAGGAACACAGATCAAACAAGACAAAACAACAATACATTGACAAATTAAAAGCTAACTTAAAAAGGTGAGTTTTTCAAAGAGATTTGAATGCTGAAGGGTCAGAGCAGTTTTGGATATGAGAGGGGAGTAAGTTCCAGAGGGTGGGGGCGGCTATGGAGAAGGCGCTGTCCCCCCAGGTTCGGTATACACCAAACTGTGCGTGTAGCATGACCAAAAAATAACACAAGTGGAAAAATTTAACTTTCCCCCTGGGGATTGATAAAGTATGTTTAAATTAAATTAAAGGTCGACTGGCCGGGACTCAAACCAGCGACCTCTGCGATGAAGACTATAGCCTCTATACATGAGACCGCTAAGACATACTTAGACCGCTAGGCCATCAGCACCCCACCACTTCATTTTTTTCTCCTGATGAATGATTGTTTGGTCACTTCTTTATCAAGCTTAGAGTGCAGGGCTAGGCAAGTGATGATGATGGTTCTTAAATTTGAAGTCAAATAATAAGACTCGCACAGGAAATATAACAAGAGCTGTTGATTTAAGTTTGTGGTTCTTGTGCTGTGAAGCTGGCTGCTAACTCTAAATATGACCATCTCTGACAGGGCAGAATAAGGTCTCAGTCTAAGCAGACAGGAACCCAGGTGGTATTATTTTAAGCTACTGCTGAAGATGAGTGCAGTGTAATGAAACCAGTGAATTTCTCCCTTTTGGTTTCTGATGCTTTTTCCTCTCTTGAGTGATTTACAAAGCAGATATGTAAAGCAATTTTGCTTCTGTTCACTTCAAGCGTCAACTACTGCATTTGTTAAATTCTCTCATTCCCATCGCCACAGTACTTGTTAAAATTGGCAGACAGCTGCATTCCTAAAACCTAATGCTAATAGTAATTAAACTGAGCCTGGTGGTTAATGTGCCAAGTGCTGTGGGAACTGTACCAGGCAGGAGTAGTTAATTGCTCATTTTACTCAGAATAGCTCAGTACGGAGAGTGAAGTGGAGTGACGAGGCTCCCTGGTGGGAATGTAGTAAGAGAGCTTAGCTGCTGTCGGTGCCTACGCTCACCTCCTCATTTTACTGCTATTTGCATTAGTGGCAAGGAAGTGTGCACCAAGAAGGAACATAAAGTTTGTTTTTTTTATTAAAGGGATGACTAATACTACCAACTGGGATCAAATTGTCTGCACCAAAAGCAGTATCAGTTCTATTAATAAGGGAAGATTTTTATCAACAGCAAAATGAAATAAAAGCATCATCTGTTATGTAAAGATCAGGATGTTCTTTGGCTAACTTAAAATGCAAATTACAAACCCTCTCACAAACTTTGTAACTGAATGGACGAGTGAGGGATTCTTATTTATATTCTCTAAAGCAGGGGTTCCCAAACTTTTCAGCCCGCGACCCCCAAAATATAGATGCCAAAGACTCACAACCCCCACTGTCCCTCAAAGTGATTTAATGTGGCTTCATTTAGCTGGTCTGCAGAAAATGACCCTTCCATATGAGCATGTGGCTGTGTTTCCTGTTCCTTTATGAATTAACCTCCTGCTACTGGTGATAATTAATTAACTGTTCACTAACCCTAAACTTAGGAGTCATCAGACAAAAAGAAAGGCAGAAAACTCATTACATTTTCTATTTTCAAGGTTTTATTTCAAGTTTAGCTACTATTTTTGTCAATATTTTAAACTATAATAGGTAAACTGTACTATTTTTAGATAACTTTTGTCATTCACCTTTTTTATTGCATTTTTTTCCATATTTCTTTGCTCACCACAAGTTTACAAATTATATATAAGTAACACAAAACCGACAAAGAGAAGAAAAATACATAAATACAATAAAATAAAGAAACAATAATAACAGTGCAAACAAAAAGGAAGATAAACATAAGAAAACAAGGTAAATAAATAAAGGTAATAATGATAAATATTTTTAGATAACCTTAAAAAAAAAAAACGTTCAGGAAGACATCTCACAACCCCCCATTTGTGTTTCGCGATCCCCCAAGGGGTCTCGACCCACACTTTGGGAACCTCTACTCTAAAGGATAAATCTACTGTCACTCTGCATTTATATGAACAAGTTCAAGAAGTTACAGATATAGGAAGCAAATTGATCCAATGAGCAAGTGCTGCCTGTGCAGCTACATCCTTATGTTTCTTTATCAACTCAGCGATACAGCTCTTGTCTGTCTCAGCCAGAAGAACATTATGCTAAACTAAAGTCAACAAACAGGAGCTTGTGATTATACAATGATTAAATACACATCACAGAGCCATGTTGTTTGACTGCATCTTGATCATAGTAGTAAACATGGGAATGTAGTTTGTTTTATGTTCATCAAAGATACGATTCCTTCTACATGAATAATCACTTATGCCTTTGGGAAATAATAATCATACACACATTTTTTATCTGTTTACATATTTTTTCACCCGTTAAAGATGTTTGCCTTCAGTTTGAAAGCTGAGGGCTACAGAGCGACTGGAATAAAGTACAAGCTTTCTGAATTTTTGGGTCTTTCTGTAGGAATTCTTATAAGTAGCAATTACTTGTTTAAAGGGTGTAATGTGTTAAACTGTTAGACTAATTTTTCCTTTCTCTTTCCTCTCATTCAGACGGCCCTCTGGCACGCTCGCTGCATCATCAGCCCTCCTCTGCTTGCCCTCACTCCCACGGGAACCCCCAACTCACACCTCAGCCCCCTCCACAGGGCGATTATGTCATCCCCCACACTGTCACCTTTCATCCACCGCTGTCATCCCACCCTTCTGGCCACGCTGTGCCCCCTGCCCCTCCCCCTCCTCTCCACCTCTCTAGTTCAAGTGCCCCGCTGGCCCAGCACATGCCTGCAGACCACCAGACCCTGCCTCACCATATACCGGCGCTGGGGGCCTCGGTGCAGAGGCTCCATCAACATGAGATGCTGCAGAGGATGGAGGTCCAGAGGCGCAGGATGATGCAGCACCCTACGTGAGTACCACTTTCACCCCTATGTTTTCTCCTCACCCTGACTATTTGAATGAACGATAAAGTGAATGTTTCTTTTCCAAGCAGACGAGCACATGAGCGTCCGCCTCCACACCCACACAGAATGCACCCAAACTACGGCCATGGACACCACATTCATGTGCCTCAAACTATGTCTTCCCACCCTCGCCAGCCTGAGCAGAGGACAGCCTGGTCAGTATCAGAACCTGCAGATAGCTTGTTTTTCTAATTCAGTCCTAATTCAACATCATCTGATCAGATATTCCAGATTGAATGGAGGAAGCTTTGAATACAACGATGACTGATTATGTTCTTTTTCTCTCAACAGGGAGCTCGGCATTGAGGCTGGAGTGACCGTGGCACCGTTCCCTTCAGGGCACCTGCACTCCCACCTGCCTCACTACCATCCTCCCCCCAGACTGCACCACTTCCCCATCCCCTTCATGGTGAGAGCAAACCGCTCAGTGCAAATGCATACATTAGCATAAATAAGAAAGAATCACTTTTATATGAAGTCTGGCTTAGATTAATGGTGTTGGGCCCTTATTTAGAACATCAGTTATTTCAAGGATGGTTTGGTGAACCGCATGAATTATGCATCAGCAATTAATAGTAGCTCATCAGGCATTTCAAGTGCGCTCTCAACAAATTCACAAGCCTTAAGACCTACCCTGCACAAACCTAGTCGACAGTTTCCTGAGTTTATTGCTTCTCTTCCTCGTCACACTCAAACATCAAAACATGAAGTGTCTTTTGCATTCAGTTCTCCTCTGTAGCACTGATTAAAGGCAAGTTGCGTTTTTCAAAATATTTAAGCGTATCTATAATATATTGCAACATGTATGCCCAGAATAAAAGGTCAGAGATGTAGAATCTAAGGATACACTGTCCCATCTGGGCTTAGACCACTTATTGAAAGTCCTGGGGCCTCATGTACAAAGACTTGCATGGATTTCCTACTGAAACATGGCTAACGCTCAAATCCAGAAAATGACGTACACACAAAAATATCCAGATGTATGCATCTGTGCGCAAGGATCAACAGCTGTTGAAACATGCGTACGCCAGCCATGAAGTTGGCATGAGGCACCGCAAATTTCCACGGTCATTTCACTCTTGATACATCTGAACTTTGCTGTGAAAAAGAGCGTACGCCACGTTTTTGTGCGTACGCACCCTTTGTACATGAGGCCCCAGGTGTTTTAACCAGAGCTGCTTTTCTTTAGAAGAAAGCGCTTCATTTTAAAATGATTTTTTAATACAATCTTTTAATTATGAGTTTTATATATTTTACTTGTAACTAGAAAACAACATTTATGTTAGTAATGTTAACAATATTAAAGTCAGTTGACTGGCCCCGTTGATACAGCAACTGGACTCCTTCAAAATACTTGCTTCTGAATATTATAGTGAGATAAACGTTGTGATTATCTAGCTTGGCTTTTGTAAATTACTATAATTACTAAATAGAACCTTCCCTTGATGTTGATCACTAAAGTTGATTGTTTCCATGGTGATTTTAAGTGCTCAGTGAAGTACAGAGGAGCTGAATCTGAGCATCATGCTCTCTCCATTAATTGCTGGGCTTAACATTACCTTCAACTCAACTCAAACTTTATTGTCATTCATCTGGATAGCTTGTATACAGCTGAACATAAAAACAAGACGAAACAACAACATGAGGACAGACTAGAATGGGCTGACTATATGAGTTAAACTAAACTAGACTAATGAAGGATAATGGAGTGAATAGATAAATAGATAAAAAAGTAAGTGAGGTAGTGCAGGGTGCAAATGTTGCTAAATAGAGCAGCTAAACTATTGAATTGAAATAAATAGGCAGGAATAAACAGTTATTAAAACACAGAAGGCTAACTTCATGTTTGTTGAGCTTTTAGAAAAAGGGACATATAGAGCAGTTTTGCTTAGCACTACCACAGACTGTTGATAGTTGATGCACACTTTCAAAGATGGCTTTGGTGTGACAAATTTAAAAGTCCCCTCTATCAAAGACAAATTGTATTATTTGGGGTGTTAAAAAGGTAAATTTGATTCTAAAATGGTGCAAGAACCCTGTATACACGTGGGATTTAATCAAAAGTCACCCTAGAGATCGCTGCTTTATTTTATTTTTCACATCTATTACTGTTGCCATTATGAATGAACACATTTAAAGCCCTCATTAATGTATAGGCAATAGAAAAAAGTAAAGGTTTTTCTTAACTCACTTTAACATTTACAGTTTTAAAGACATTAACAAGTTATGAACCTAATGTTCCCTGTTAATAATTTACATGCGTTTTAAATCACGCTGTGCTTTTCAGATTCAGCTTTTAAGCTGTCTGTCAGGCTCATAAGAATAATGTTTTCAGGTTCAAAATTCATCAGGTGTCCAAAACATGACTCATTTGTACCATAACTTCAACCAAATGCTGACACCAATGAGATATCAACCAAATACAATAATATTGCATAACTGAAAGTCAGATAAATAGGACTATGATAGCAACATTATTTATCAATCAACAGAAGCTTACAAATTGAAACAATTGATCTTTAATTGTTTGATGCTTTAAATATTACTATTTGACAGAGATATGCTGAGATTAAGATAAACAACTTTATTGATTAAGACAATTAAACATATGTTTGTTTTCTTTTGTCCTGCAGCACACTGGCATATCTGAAGTGACCTACCCGCACATTCGGTACATCTCATCTAGAATGACTGGCTTTGGACGAACCTATGAGGTGAGCAGGGTCATCAATAAAACCTGAACAGAAGCTTGACTCATCACCAGGTGATGGATCATGTTTTATACTGAAATAATGAGGATACATAAAAACAGTGAGAACAGCAGACACTTTGTTCTGAGTTTTCTCAGTTTTATGTCTGATACAGCTTCATCTCAGCTGACAGAGCAGAGCAACCATTAAACACAGTGTTTGGTGGTTCGATCCCCTGTGAGCTTTAGTCCACATGCTGAATTGTCCCTCAGCTGAACACCAAACTGTTCATAATGTGTGTGTGCCAGAATCCTGCTACTCAGATAAGGTGCCAAATTGCCGCACTGTAATGTCACTTGCATGTGGCTGCTTCATTTTCTCATCCAGCAGCGTGTTGCCTCAGCAGGGATCCACATCAATGCTGCTTTCTGAAAAACTGGCAAGACAGCTGATAACACATTTCATAGTAAATATTGATTTTGCTGCATCAGGCAGTGTTTTCACACCAACATGCACACATCTTTGGCAGTCTACGCAGGACTCACATTAGTGTAACATGATGATGGACTTTGTTTTGACGAAGTGTGCTGGACTGGTGGGAATAGAGAGTGAAAAGCAATGTTTTAGCACCATCTTTACAAGTGTACGATCCCATCTCCTGCGAGTATACGTCTGTCGTTCTCACGCCGTCTGTTTATTCTGCGTCCAATCAGGACCTGCTCCATTTAGAGGAACGATTGGGGACTGTGAACCGAGGAGCCTCTCAGGGAACCATAGAGAGGTGCACTTATCCACACAAGTACAAAAAGGTGAGGATCTGTGAGAGTGTTTTGCTGAATACATTGTTGACTTTGATTGTGTACATACTGTATATAAAGTAGTGCATGTCTGTTACAGTTTATCCTGGGACAGAGTGCGCAGTGGTCTTTTGTGCTCATTTCAAACGTCTGATGTTTTTGCCAACATTTAGCAAAAATTCTGTAGTGTGTTTTACTAGAGACTGCAGCTGTGAACATGTTGTTGGGCAAAAGTTTCCTTAGAGGTTTCTAAATGTATCTAAATAAGCAATCTAACACCCTGCCACCCAATACAGAAGGTGTTGGAGAGAGACATTGACCAACAGTTAACCCCTGAAGCTTGGGCATCTATTGGGAAAAATATGCACGCAACCCCAGAATCGGTGAGAAATAATGAACAAATCAATTTGGAAACATGTCTCTGCTCACATGTACAGTAGATGTTAGTTTATTCTTGGGGGGCCAGGGGATTCGGCTGTAGACTGACTATGATTTGGATAAATGTGATTTTTCTTTTTTCTTTTTTTTAGCATAGAGACAGAAGAAAGTTTTTTCTGTTTTCAGGACAAAATGACCATTCTCTCTGTCCCCAAAAGAATTAAATGCTTTTCGTTGAACTGTTTGTTCCTTTCATAGTTTACCCTTTTTAGGTGATCTTTAGTTTTTACACACATGTACATGTTTTTGTAGTGTTACCACAGTGTTGTAGTTAAGCAGTTTAATGTGTTTTACAAACAGCAGATTAATAGGATTATTAACCACATGTTGTGTCTGTGCTGAAGCAGCTTCACTGATCAAAAGTCATCTCTCCAAATGTTTCTCCTAAACAGAGAAAGCTGCATGGTAAGCAAGACGAAGATGAAGGCGCAGATGAAGACACAGAGGAGAAATGCACCATCTGTCTGTCGATACTTGAGGAGGGAGAGGATGTCAGGTAAATGCCCCCCTGGGTGTCACTGCTATAATCTGCTCGCTGTTTTAAGGCCTCAATTGTGTTTTCAGGCGTGTGTGTGTGCGAGGGTGTGAACACAAAGTGTGGGCTGGCAGGTGTGGATGTTCTTTTTTCACTTTTGTCTCCTGAGAAATGTCTGTTATAAATAAAAAACCCAGAGGGATACTAATCAGTCGAAAAACCCCAGAGTGCCTTAAAATGAATGTCCTGGTGGAGCTGGTTTTGGCACTCGCTCAGGTTTTTTAAAAGGAGCGTCTGCCCTCTGTTGGTTTTGGATGATAAATGAGTGACACATTTATTTATAGGATTTGATAAGTTTTGTTTTATCATATCACTCATTCTTTGTTAAGGTAAAACACAAGGTAATAAAAACATTTAATGAAGCATTGAAAATGGGGACTTTTAAGGCAGAGCAGATGTTTGCTTGTAGGTAAGATAAGATAATATAAGATAGTCCTTTATTCGTCCCACATACCGGGACATTTAAGTGTCGCAGCAACAAAGTAGACAGTGCAAAAGAGTATAAAGCGAACAAGAGCCTATAAAATATAAATTATTAAAAAGTTATTAGCAATTAAAATTAAAGAAGTAAAAATAAGCATATCTTTATATATATATATTATTGGTTATAGAGTCTGACCACATTTCTTTTGTAGTTTTTTCTTCTGGTTTGATGATGCACAATTGGAAGGGCCACTCAAGATTTATCAACAGAGAATAAAATGAAATCATGACAGGTGCTGATTAAATATTAAGCTATGCATAAATAGATTTAAAAACTGTCCTGTGACATTTTTAAAGTTATGATTTTGGACCGTTAATGCCAAAAAACAACATTTTTTAACTTTAACCTACAATTTCTGTGGCATGTGGCAATTAAAAAATCCCCAAAAACATAAAATAATAATAATAAAAAAAAGAAATCAAGATCTAGCTTCCCTCAAACAGCTGGGCAATTCAATTTGTAAGTATTAATGATCAAAATTAAGCTTGCTATATTTTGTCTGGAACTGTTTTCAGATATCATTCAATGCATCAGTGTGTATATTCATCCACAGGATGAAACTAGTGGTATTGATCAAAGCATTATTTTTGGCTGATCACGATGATGAAATCAGTTTTCGGGCTCTAACTTCACGTCACTGTATCATTAACAACAATTCATTGTTGGTTTAGACTTTCTTCAATTTTTTCTGAAGCAGCAGACTTTTTCTTGAAACAAATAAAAACAGGATTTTCACGCTCTGATGGAACAGACTAAAAAGAGAGCAGCAAGTAAAACAGGGGAAAGCTTCTGATTACTTTAGACGATCTATGCAAAGGCTGTCCTGTGACATTTTTAAAATAATTTTTCTATTAATGCTATAAAACATTTTTTTTTACTTTACCCTAACATTTCTGTGGCACTACAACCCCCTTTTATTGCTTTTAAAATAAAGAAAACATCTGAATAAAATGGTCAAAATAAGATCATTATGCATAGAATAATGTTAAAAAATTAGGAATTGGAAAATAATTGTAATCAATGTCTAGCTTCCCTCAGACAGCTGGGCAATTCAATATGTAAGAATTAATGATCAATATTAAGCTAGCTATATTTTTTCTTGAACTGTTTTCAGACATCATTTAATGCATCAGTGTGTATTTTCAGCCACAGGATGACAGGTGGTATTGATCATTGCAAGCATAGTTTTTGGCTGATCCTAATGTTAGAGATACTTATCAGCCAGTGTAAGATTTAAGATGGGGCTTGGACAACATTGCAGGTAGACTTGGAGGAATCAGCTATCAGGCACTAGCTTCACAGACTTCTGACACACAAAACACTGCAGCAGACAACAGGATTTTCACACTCTGACCAAACTGAGAAAAAGAGAGCAGCAAGTAAAACCGGGTAAAGCTGCTGATATTACAGATGATCTATGCAGATGTGCAGGTTATTTTTCATTCAGCTTGTGACTTTGACCGTGTTCACACTGCAAGCCTCGATGCTCATTCAGATTATCACTCAGATCAAATTTTTAGTTGGACTGTTCACATTACTTTCTTACTTTCTAAAGAGCAACAACAAAGATGTCAGAATCAGCTCGGGTAAGGGGGTAAACATGATGGCCACTGAAGTAAGTGTGGTTTCCGGTGTCATGGAGAGAGAGAGAGAGAGAGAGAGAGAGAGGGAGGGAGGGAGGGAGGGAGGGAGAGAGGGAGAGAGAGAGAGGGAGAGAGAGAGAGGGAGAGAGAGAGAGAGAGGGAGAGAGAGAGAGAGAGAGAGAGAGAGGGAGAGAGAGAGAGAGAGGGAGAGAGAGAGAGAGAGAGAGAGAGAGAGAGAGAGAGAACTTTAATGACAGCTTTTATGGAGAGATGGCTGCAAGGACTCTTGCTGCAGAACTGTGAGGAGTGTTGCTGAATAGTGATGTCAACCTGGCTTGTTAGAACTGGGGTCATTGCAAAGGATCTGACCTGTATCTGATTTAGAAGCACATAGGAAGGTGGCCAATCTGATTTGAAAAGATCAGACTCCATGTGCCGTTCAAACCGTCAGATCTCGGTCACACAGGAGCCAATAAATCAGATTTGGGTCACTCTTCCTGCAGTGCAAACTTAGTTTTTGAGCTCCTCAAAATCCTGTCCTAATATTTCTTATCTCTTCTGCCTCTTGTCTTTTCCCAACCAGACGCCTTCCATGTATGCACCTCTTCCACCAGCTGTGTGTGGATCAGTGGCTCCTCACCAATAAGAAGTGCCCCATCTGCAGAGTGGACATTGAGGCGCAGCTGTCTGCTGAGAGTTGATGCTGTTGTTTTTTTTTCTAACACCCCTTTTGTTGAAAGAATTTATTTTGAGATCAGTTTAAGTTTTCTCTTCAGTACTGCAGTCAACCAAAGATGGCATGAATTACCTGCGCAGCTCTACTACGAGAAAATTCAAAAACAAAAACAAAAAAAATCCGACAAAAAAGCATTGAGCCTAGAGTGCCAGCTTTCACATATTACTACAACAGCTAGACTTCTCCATTAAGGGTTTAAGATTTTATTGTATTTATAAAGCTTTTATGTAGCTTTCGATTGTTTCCTCAAGTGTCATTTTTTGTTTCGTCTCTCTGCATGTCTCCTTGCAATGCATTTCTTTGCACATATAACGTGGGCTCAACACGGCCTAACAACTTGCAGGTGAGGAAAGCTGCTCTAGTAAAGATGCATTTCTGTAAACCTAATGCCTTGCTTTACTAGAATAGAATGTCAGCCTCCAGTTTAAAAAAACAAACATTGCAGGATTCATTTTACCGGTCATTGTATTGATTAGTTTATGTTTAGAAGATGTGGATTGTTAGTGAAAGATGTTTTTTAAGTAAATCAAAACATTCCTAACTAGGGAAATATGTTAACAGATCAGCTGCTGTATTAGTGCACACCCAGTATTTTCTAGAGTGGAAATAAAACTCCAATGTTCACCTCACTCCCAGAATATGCACATGCTTTGCTACAATAACACCTCCCTCCAGCACCTTCATTCGACTAGAAACACCGTCATCACCACCATCAGATGTATTTTAGAGAACAAGTAAAAGAATGTCTCATCCCTCTCTCGACTGTTCTTTCTAAACTGAGCGATTGTTGGATCTGCTGTGAATCTTCTCCTTTCTGTTCATAACAGCCTGTGACGGTTCAATAAGTGTGTTTTATGATTTCAGGTCTGCATGTGTGTGAGAAATCTCTCAGAAGCCTAAGACCTGGGATTATTATTTTTCATTTTGATACAGGCAGTGGCATTTACTTTTATTTCCTGTGTGTGTGCGTGAGTGTGCGCGTGTGTGTGTGTGTTTGTGTTCAGAGGGAAATACACAGCTCAATTTGGAGTAAATATTTACTGGTTGTTCTCACACTTCGAACTATTTTTATCCACCCTTCCTTTTTGTCTCTCTGTGGTCGAGCAGCGGCGTCCATTTTGGCTGCTGCGAGAAAAAAAAACAAAAAACACTAATACTGTTGACTAACTCACTCGCATAGACTTGCACAAGAGAGAAAAGGGTAGGAGAGTAGTAGTGACTATGACAGTGCACTGAGGCCATGTATTTCCACTCTGTTGAGCATCAAAAAATGGATTAAAAAAAATATATTTTGAATGGAGTGTTGAAATGCAGTACTTAAAGCAGGTATCCATGCATTCATTGACTTAAAGGCACCAGGATCATATTCTGTGGGATTTATATTAGTTTTAAAAAATAATATTAATAAACTTGGATAACTCTTGATTGAGTCTTTTCATGGTCTTTCATTGAAAACAAATGTTTAAGTGATTGTGAACTCTTAGAGTAATTAGTGAGGCTTCTTTATACATTTTCTGAACGAGCTCGAAGATGTGAGTCCATTACGTCAAACATCTTGAGCTCGGACAAGACAGCACTAAATATGATCTTAAGTTACTTTATGCTGCCCATGTTCAATGCAATAGTGCTTAAAGGGCAAAAACTGGATGGGTTAAAAAATTATTGTTTAAGGACGCAAATAATTAATCATGAGTATGCTTTATAAAATAAAATTCAAGGATTGTAGAATTATAGTACATACTTAGGATTGGTATAAAGGACTGTCTGTTAATGGAATTAATAGTAAGTCTGACTGAGGGTTCAAATTGACAACATGAATCTCAAAGCCTTATAGTTCCAACACGGTACCAGATAGATCAAGTGCAGTACCAACTGCAAACACAAGAGGGCCGGAAACATCACTAAATCATCAGCGTTGCACTAATAAAGTACACCTAATGAAAAGTTACCACACATGCGTCTCCTCAAGTTCTCAATAGAAGACTCTTGCTTTAAATATTGATTTTAACACCAGACAATTGTATTAATTATACCTGAAGAAGCCCAGGTGTTCCTGATAAACTCTAACGATGGATCTTGCCCCTCGTGGCGTCAACAGCCATTAGTTAATTTGATTACTTAGACCTGTTTGACTCTTAATTGTGTACATGCAACAAACAAATCCTGTTGGATCTTTCAGACAAAGATTCTATACCAGCTCATGAAGAGACAGTGTTTGAATGAGAATAGCTTAAAAACGGACTCACTCTGTCGTGAGTTTTGCTCCAGGTAAGACAACATAATTGTTGTAGTCTACCTTAAAGCTGCTGTTGGTAGGATTGGTTTAAAAAACTTTACTGTTTTTCTGCTGATTTTGGAGAAAAGGTCATAATGCCCATCGGTACTCGGGTAAGTGGAGTAATTTGAGACTATTGCGAAATCTCTGCGTTTTCCAATGCTTTTGTATCAAGCAATTTTATTATTCCCCTCGTTCTTGTTATGACACACCAATCATAGCTGATCTCCAATCCTCCGTCCTGATTGGTTAAAGGGCGGCCCCTGCTACGTCCTCTGATTGGTTACGAGTCCGGCTATATCGTGAATGCACACTTCGATCTGTGTTGGGGGACTAAGAAGAAATCTGGTTGGGAGGGATAGTGTTGACATTTGAAGTCCCTCTCTCTGAACAGATGTTTACTCTGTCACTACCAACAGCAGCTTTAAAGTCCAAGACACTGAAATGTGCATTTAATGAGCGACTGAGCGGACTGCATATTTTTTCTGTTTCTACTTTTTCGGTGACTATGTCGTGGTTTTCATTTATAAGAAAGTGTTTTGAGACAGATTCAATTATTTTTTATTAAAGTAAGAGTATAAAAACTTAGGTAACAGGTACACCCAGTGTCACCTCTTCTAAGACAACATTTAGATCCATCCAAATCTACACCGTCCTATAGATCATTTATTAAATGACCAGGTAATAGAGTAGCATGTGAACTAATGATCATAGAGTTGGTAGTATTTTTAAACTGCACACCTGATGGCAAGTGAATAATGTAATAAATGTAAACATGACACTGTTCACTTTATTTAATGGTTTAAAAAGCAGTTAAATATATATGTTACATGTTTTATTAAAATCTACTGTTTGGTATTGCACATGGATGTTGTCAACCATCCAAGATCAAACTGTTTTTGAGAAAATGAGCGGCCAAGTCCCGGCTGTTTTCACTGAAAAGAAAATAATGTGGATACTAAGTTGTTTTTTTTCTCTAAAATGACAAGGAATGTGTAAGTAATGTAACAGCAGTGCAAAAGATGTGCAGAAACAGTCGAGCAGAAGCAAAAAAGAATCCTTTGTAGTGCCATGGAAAAATGTCAACAAATATCTTTCACCAAAAAAAAAAACAACTTTTGCACTTGACAAAACAAAAAACCATTCACCCCAGTCCGTGAAGACCAAAATTATCCACATGTAGCTGAACTGGAAATAATACAGCCCCTGTAAGGAACGAAAGCAGAGAGCACAATAGAAACATCCTTCAGAGTAAAAATACAATACATTAATTTAAACTGTAAGCAACAACAGGCGTACTCCTAAATATGAACACATATACAGAATCAAATCTAAAAATGCCTGTTTGATCATTTCATGTAAACAAATTGTTCTCCTCAGTAACTCTGGGTATTGCTAGCTTGGCAACCTGTCCTTCATACACTGGACTTACTGGCTGTGGCATGAACAAGTGATGTTGTCTGTGTCTAAGGTAGTACCTGTACCAATAAAGTGCTAATACACCACAGACAGCACGCTCAGCTTACAGTATACATGACCTCTACTCTGCGTAGAGAACATACTGGAGAGATAGAGAAAAACAAGACAACAAAAACCTCTTCCAGCTGATTCACCGGGTTCTTTTGTGGAGCAGGATTATTAAAATCGAATTGCTTTGGTTCTTAAAATCGCTGTAAAATCACAGCGGGTTGATTTACTTGAAATCCGTCCCCTCTAAGATGTTACACCAAAATAAATATCAAACCTTCATCTTTAAAAATGACGCGTGAGAGTAAAAATCACAGCCTGGTCCCACAGATTAAGCAAACTTCATTTCCAGCGATTCAAAAAGTTTGAGCTCAAAAATCCTCAGTAAGATATAAATGACAGTAAGGAGAACACAGAAAGCTATAAATACAATAAATAGTTTTGTTCAGTACTCAGAGGGACAGACCCCGGGGTCACACAGTCTTCTTGTTTTTTAAAGCAGAGCCTCGTTTCAAGCCTGACGGTCTTCTGGTGTGATGGAGAGTTACATTCATTTACTGCAGAGGCAGTAGTGGAGAAAGGGTGAGTTTCTCTCTGTGAGGAATCTCGCAGCACTTCTCTCTCAGTCTGTGAGCGCCATCCTGTCCTCTGAGAGGGTCAGCAGGGCACAGGACAGCTCTCCCTGTTCTCCTGGATCTGTGACCTGGCAGCTTTTTAGATCTTGGTGACGTAGTTGTTTGGGAACAGTCCCTGCTTTCCCCGTAGTCGTCCTCTCCACCATCCAGATGCATCTAAGACACAGATAAGACTGGATTAGTCACCAATTTAAGCTACAATGTCAAAAAGATCAGAAGATGAGCCATAAATTCTGCCGTGCAGATAGATAGATAGAGAGAGAGAGAGAGAGAGAGAGAGAGAGATCTTGTAATGTATTTAAATTGGAAAAAATAAATCAAACAAAAGAAACATGAACTGAAAAAAGAACAATAATGAAATTACAGCACAAAAACAAAAGTACTGCCCCCCCAGTCCTTGTATTAAGTTTGTTTTTACTTAGTTTAAGGCCAAGTTATCATAAAAAAAAGTATTAATAGGACAATTTAAAAGTCCTTTTTGATACTAAATAAATGTAAGTTCAGATAAAGTGTCTGCAAATGTATGTTATAACTGTTATTACTCTTAATATAAACACTGTTGGTTCTTCCTTTACGTTTTAGAGGATCTCCTCTTGGGTAGAGTATGTCTATTAATGACATAATACATACACCTTCCTCCTGCTAATAAGAAAAATGAGGTGCTTAACCCTACTGTTATATTGTGGGTCAAATTGACCCTTTTTAAGTCTATTATGGGCAATATTCCAAACCAGGTAAATGCAGCATAGAAATCTGGGCAGCATGAGGTGTTGTGTTGATTTATCAACATCACTTCATAAAAAATTCAAAATGTAAAATAAAATAAACAAAATCTGTCATGTAAAACTATTGTATTTATATGTAGGGCTTTCCAATGTACATTAAAAAAGTTTTAACAGGAATTTTCATTAAAAAGAAGTGAGTTCTCCTCATTGAACCATGATCTTTGAGAATTAAAGAACAACAATGGACTACATCTTGATTTAAATGGTTAGTAATGGAGTTGGATTTTTTGGGTTCTGACACTTTTGGATAATTGAATATGTCAAATTGACCCAGGACCATTATTGCTGTTCCAGAGAAATGAATATAACAGGAGGGTTAAACAGATGTATTTATATTGGATGTCCTCATTACTCAAAGGATCCAGCAGTGTGTTCTTTGCTTTACCTTCTTTAATGATATCGATGACGTCATCAGCGTTGAAGCTGAGTTCGTCCGTGTCCTGAGCGTCGTAGGCATACAGAGCTTTGCACTGGGGCACTTGGGGTTTGGGTTTGGGTTTGGGTGCAGGTTTTGGTCGTCCTCCTCCTGGCGGAGGTCTGGTGGCTGATGGTCTGTGGGCCCTGAAACATTTGAAGGGAAAAAAAAGAGGGACACAGCACAGCTGTAAGTATCTGTAGCACAGTGCTCAGTGAATGTTAGAATCAGCTCTCTGTGCTGCAGCTGCTGTGAACATAACTCAGAAGAAGCGGTTTGAAGGTGAGGCGTGTATTTGGGATATGATACTTTGACAAAGTACATCCCAGGATGAAGTGTGCACTCATATCACCATCTTGTTTGGTGAAAATCTTTCAATGATACCATTTCCAATCTTAAATTGATAGAAACTTTTTAATTCTCCTGGTTAGATATGATCAAATTAAAGGACAATGAGGAAATAACTCTGGCATACTGTGGTAAATGTTTCATTTGAATGAAGTGCTGTTGTTCATACATCAGCCACAAGATGGAGATAGAGTGCACACATTATTTTTACAAAACCGGTGTGAGCCCACTAAGTTCAGAGCAGAGCGTGTTGATCCAGAGTCAGTGGTACCTCTAACATCTCAGTGTGTTATTCTGTATGCTGGGATAATTTACATAAATACATTTATACTCTACATACAGCATTTTATCAACTCACAATTTTTCAACATAATGCCAAATTGAGTGTAAAAGACCTAGAATGGAGTAACCCAACTGCCCAACTAACTGAGGATCAAATAATTCAGAAATTAAAAGTGAAAAAAAAAGGTTGTTTATAAACGTCTTATGCATGTATCTGCTATTCCTGCCTTTCACTGAGGTTACTCTACATAACAAAATCCACCACATATTTTTTTCAGAGCAGGGACTCTTTCATTTCAAAAACTCTTTCATAGATCTTTCATTAAAGAAATAAAAGATCTATTGATTAACATGAATTGTAAGAAAATCCCCATTTGGTGTCAGAAAAACATATGAGCAGCAGGAAATGAAATATTAGTCGTGGTCTACATTTGGCTTCTTAAATAAGTTTGAATTTTGAAAATAAAAGAACTCATGTAGAAGAGAAGAAGCATCTATTTGTTCTGCTGCCGAAAGCATTTCTACTTTAAACCACCACCAAAAGACTGCAAACACTCCAACTCACATTCCTCCATTTGAAGTTGGCCGTCTGTCTCCATTACTATAAAAGAATAAATCATCCAAATTATGGCAAATTACAGAAATACAAGTGTGTAGATCAGTGTGTGTCTGTGGTACCTGTGAAGAAATTAAACACTTGGCATTGGTCTTACCAGCAAACAACCTCACTCATGTGGACATGTGTAAACGAAACAATTAAAGCTCCTTCAAGGAGTTTTGATCTGGTTATGAAACAAACTGAAAATAATACTGACGACTTTTTGTGATAAAGAAAAATTAAGAAGACCATCAGCGACGAGACTGATCACTTTGTAGAGAAACTTTAAAGCTTGTGATCACTGCAGCAGGGTAGGTGTCAGATGAGCTGAGTTACAGCACACAGCTGAAACTGCCTTTGTTGACACTTTACAAAGTAAAGATTCAAAGTGAGGATATGATTGGCTTTTAAAAGACAGCAGGATGAGATATTTGTTTTAAGTTAATAAAAAACACACATCTAGACATTTTATAAGACGAGATAAGCATTGAGATAAGAAGCCCCAATTTGTCCACAGGGGGCGCCAAAATCAACACAAACCAAAAGTCCCTCACAGGAGCTTTAAATGATCCTCAATTTGGGATGAAAATATAAAAATGATCCCCTCTTTACTTAAATCTTTGCTTTTAAAGAAATAAATGCATTAGGAAAGGGCTTCAAGTGAACATTTGAAAATACTGCTACAAAGATGCATCATGTCTGGCTGAATGATATTAGTTATGCATCAGAGCCAATGCAATTATCTGGAAACTAAGACACCATTTTTGGGTCTAAATTTTCAAATTCACTTTGATGGGTATCACAAAGGGGCCTGTCTTCTAAAAAATCACATTAATTATCTGACACATTACCAACAAACGCAGGTTTGGTGCAAACAAAACTGCTGATTAGCCATCTTCAAACTGCTCTCTCTGAGTTTGCCTTGAGTATGTGACTGGGTATTTTTTCTGTCCAGGCAGTGAGTTAACACTAAAGATTCTTACATAAGAGTCCGTTGGGTGAGATATTAAACTTTACAGATGAAGCTGCGAGGTCACATAAGATTAAAAAAACAGCTGAATTCAATTTGAAATTTACAAATCCTACAAACTGAATTAAGAGACGACCAGGAGGAAGTTTAACAGGATGAAATTAACTCCAGTTATCTTCGAACAGAAGCAGTGAACACTCTGAACAGTTACCATTTTCTTCCTCTGTTATCTCATTGTGTGTTTATTCTCTCTCTCCTGTACATACTGTGTGTTCAGTGTATTTTGTTGTGTGTCTATGCCCGTCTCTCACCCTGCAGCTCCTTGTTCAGGGACCTTAAGACAGTCCAGGTTGGGCTGGGGCCGGTTGCCTCCTCGCTCCTTCACCTGGTTGGTGTTGCTTGGCAGGATTGGGCGTGTCCCGTTGCTGGCTGAAGGATGCCTCTGGCTGTGATGCTGCGTGTTCCTCTGATTGGCCAAGTGGTTTGTGTTCTTGGGGCCACCGTTTTGGTGAGCGACTGTGACAAGAAAAACAAGGATAAAGATGATCTCACTGTATAGATGTAAGAAAAATGATTCAAATACGATTGTTGGTGTAAATGCTGACCTGGTGGACCTGGTGCAGCTCGTGAGGGGATGTTCTGGTGAGTTCGGGACATGTTGGAGCGACCCTGAGAAAAGCTTGCCTTAGTGGGACCTGTGAAAGAGATTCAAAGAAACGAATCATCAAAGCCGTTAAAAAAGCCGACATGTAAATGAAAGAAGATACGAATTCAAGATGAAAGAAACTGGAAATATATATAAGTTTTAACTTTTCCATTTTCACTCAAAGTTTACCAAAACTAGCTCAACCAGCCATCCCTCCTCTTTTCTCCTACTTTAAGTGATGATCCATTTATACAACAGCACATCACATTGAGAATGACTGACTGTATTAATGTTTCATACTTATTTAGGTTGTTTCTTTGACTCACTGACAACATCTGCTCTCAAATCTTTAAAGTCCCAAGGTTCTAACCTCAGTGATGAGTCTTAAGATTTTCTTTCTGATGTCACTAAAGTCATGACTGGACTTAATTATGTCATCTTAGCTCATACTGATAACATTTCCTTTGTGGACTTCAGGTCTGTTAATACTTACGTGTGTTCTTTGGAAGCCCAGAGCCGATGCTGACCTGCAGAGATTTGCTAGTAGGCTTCAGTACGGGCATGTCCCCCTGACCCTGGACAAACATGACCTGCCGGGTGCCACCTCCGCTCAAGAAGCCCCAGTTCTCCTTCTTCAACTTCATATCCAGTCTGAGGGACACAAATATAGAGTTTATATGCTGCTCAAGTCAGTGAAAGCTCATAAATGGTCCCTGTGGCCTCATGAGGACAATTATTTGAAGGGTCTCTGATATGAATTTGGGAACGTTTTGCAGCAAGCCTGGTACATTGTGTTTGTTTACTTACGTGTTACTAAACTTGAGTGGTAGCTTCTTCTGGGTTTTTTCCTCAAACCTGCGGGACAGCAAGCTGATGAACTCTGTCTTAAAGACACAATCCAGCAGGCTGTCGTACTCCTGCTCGTGCAGGATCATGAAGTCGTCTTGCATTGTGCTGAAAAACACAAAAGTAGAGGTTACTGAGATGCTCATTTGTGATACAGGATTTCAAATTATTCAGTCTCCTACAGCTACGATTCTATTATCTATTTCTTCTCCTTCACTGCTCCACTGCTCCACTTTGATGGCAGTCAAGATGGAGAGTCAGACTCATCTTTCACATTTGCATAGAAAGAGAGCCGGTCTCACATCTGAAAAGGGGAGACAGCTTGTGCTCGTAACCCTCACAAGGATACTTTGTTCCTCCCTGTGGAGTCAAGCTTTTTTTTCTGATGAGCTTTTTACTACTCCTGCTTTCACTCATTGCACCACCTGGTCCGTATTACCCCACTGACTCAAAAGCCACATGCTTGCACCGACAGTTTTGTGATGTTTCCTCTGAAACAAGTTACACATCATTCAAAACAACAACAAAGGCCCGACAAGCCTCTCTCTGCCTCTTGTCTTTGTAATAAAGCTGTGACCTTTCATTCATGTGAGTTCTTTTAATTGTGGATTATTTCAACCACATTTCTGGAACTTGCACTCACAAAGGGACAGACAAATATATTAAAGGTGGGTGTAATATACTCCACATGTTCTTACTGTCCCTTGTGTGACATTTACAGGAACATGGGAGCTTGAGTGATTGGAAACCCAGACTGTGGCTTTGAAGTAAGTTCATGACCGTGGGCAGTGCGATGTCTGCACAGTATATGCTGGGGCCCATGGAGCAGCCATTGTCTTGTTTTGGAAACAGCTCATTATCTGCTGGTATCTTATGATACAACAGATCGAAACATGTTAATGTTCTCACAACAGCAGATGTACCTTATTACGTAGTGGCAATTTACAATGGGTTTAAAATTCAGTGGTAATTTGTTGAATTTTCCGTGAGGTCATCGGCACCCGTAAAACATTCATAGAGCTTTCAAAATAAAAGCACGTGTAAGTTCCTCTGTTTAGAAAAACGAGACAGATTTTGGAAATGTGAGGGAAGATCTTTGATTTTAGTTTAAATATGCAAAGAATTGATATCTTATTTTAAAATGAATGTGTTTTATTTGCTTCCCTGCATTTCTTTTCAAAGATGTAACTGTTTTTGAATTAGAAAAAAAAAATGCATTTAAGTAAACACTTCCTCGTGCCCCTCTAATAATTTTCCTTGATAAAGATGATCCATTAGCTTGAGAGACCCTGAAAGGACAAAACTGGGAACATATTGTGCTGAACATTGCCTTTGCAGCAGAGCTTAATGAACCTGCCTCAATATTATATTAGCAGGAAAGTAGGATGCTGTGCTTAACATTGATTTCTGCAGATTGTAGGAATACTACATTTGTTCATATGGGCTGCTCCCAATGGTGGACAGTAACAGAGTAAATTTACTTGAGTACAGTACTTAAGTACATTTTTTGAGTATCTGTACTTTACTTGAGTATTATTTTTTGGGGAAACTTATTACTTTTACTCCACTACATTCAGAAGACAATTATTGTACTTTTTACTCCCCTACATTTCTATCAATGCTCTAGTTACTCACTACTTTAGCTTTGAAGTCAGCTCATGAATTTTCTTTTCTAAAATCAGATCCCAAAGACTGTAAACTGTTCGTGTATTGAGCGTAGATCAAATGCAGATCGAACATTATTCAGATCATTCCGTTCATTTAGTCGTGGTGATGATGGCTATGGCTGTGAAGGATGATGATTCTGTACCTGTGCACCAAGGCCATATTTTAAGCCCACGTTTGAGGTTTTTGAAATTAAGAATGATTCATATTGTTGTAAATCTCTGATCTGTTTACCACACAAACTTCCTCACAGCCTACAAAACATCTCCATCTAACCTGAGAAAGCATGTGAAGGTCTGTAGCCAACACACTTGTTTTATTCCAGATGAATATTTGAAACTTGTCTGTGCTTGTAGTGACTTAGTTTATATGTCATGGTATACTTTTTAGATATGAAATAATGTTTTCTAGAGAAACAGAACGTAGCAGAATGTACACCCAGGCATCCTTGACTGCACTCAAAAAAACGTTTTGAGATTTTTAAAAAAGTACTTTGAATACTTAAGCATTTTTAAAAGCAAGTACTCTGGTACTTTAACTCAAGTAATAATTTGGCAAAACAACTTTCACTTGTATTGGAGTAATGTTTGACCAGGAGGATCTATACATTGACTTAAGTAAGGAAGACGTGTACTTTGTCAACCACTGGCTGCTCGTTCATGAAAACAGACATGTGACTAATAAATTACTTCTGTGCTTGTTCTGTTAAACCTCTAACTGGAGCCTAACTGACAGGTACATTGAATCAAGTTTTTCAGCCATGCAGCCAATGTAAATATCTGATACAGATGTTATAATAACTGAAATGAGCAACCCAGTATGTCCCAAGATTGACTCCTTTTAAACTACTTTGTACCTTAGAGAAACTGCCAATATCTTCTCCACATCAATCTTCCTCTTCAGCACCTCTGTCACCTGGCCTTTCTCTGGACCCTGTTTCACCTTTTCTCTTCCAATCAGGTACACAGACTTTGGAGTCAGGATCAAGTCCCTCTTAATTCCCTAAACAGAGCAGAAAAATAGCAGATAGTTATTCATAAATGTCTTTTGTTGAGCTGAACAAACAATCTGCAGACTAAAAGAGACCGACCTTGAAGCGGCGGTCATATTTTGTAACTTTGTCTGCAAAGTCGATCTTCTCTCTCTTGGCCAGAAACTGTCGTAGCTCCGGCCTGTCATCCATCCCCAGGTAGTCTCCTACGAAGTTTCTGTTGAGGCTGTGTCGTCGCCTCTCTTTCCGGTTCACCAGCAGGTCAGAGGCTGCACAAACCCAGTAATAGAGCATGAGAGATGAGGACAGAGGTAGATGGATGGACAGAGTAAGCTGTAAGATGTCCCGTCACTCACCTTCTTCCCTCATCTGGACATATTTCTTGCGGGCCATGTATTTCCTCCAGGCTTTCTGGATGGTTCTGGCATAGCCGTCAAACTTTCGCTCCCTCGTCTCCTCCAGCAGAAAGAGCTGTGAATTAACCCAAAGAGAAACAAATCACACAAAGTGAGGACTGGCTTACCTCAGAGGAAACCCAGACAGACCTGAACAGACGAAACAGAATGAACGACTGCATAGGGGGAGTGGCTACTGTTTTTTTTACATACTTGAGAACATTTGAACTTTAATGTATGATAACCTGTTGATAGTTTATACTAGATTTATGGTGAGATAGCCATTGTTCCTTTAACTGTAAAATGAATGTGTTGCCTTCCAGTACAAACATGACTACACTTTAAAATCCATAATCTACATATATGGGCTTTTATTTCACCACTTCCTGCACGAGAAGCTGACTCTGCGCCAAAAAAGCACCAGTCATCTCACCCATTGATGTTGTTTCCTGACTGGCCTCTAAACACGCAATCACACTCTGCCCTCTCCCTGCAGACTAAACATCCTGCCTACTGCTGGACCAGACCTGGCATCAACCACCCCGCCACAGGAACAAACCACCAACAATCCCAGAAACACAACACATCAACTTCAACCACAAACGCTTTGAGGACGAGAAAAAAACAAAACATGCAGAGTCATTGATTGAGACACTCACTCCACATTATTGCTGACCCTGAAAACACTGATTCAACCTGCCAGGTGAGAAATTCAAGAACAGCTGGTGGGGTTTAGGTTTAGACCACTCTGTGATGAGGAATAACAATGAAGTCTGGGGGAGCTTCAAAGTTACCAAGTCCTAAAGAAACCTCACTCTACAAAAATCTGAGTAGAAGCAGAAATAACCTTTATGTGGACTACAACTTTTTAATAGCGTAATTCATTCATTTGTGCTGATTGATAAGTTTCATTGGCAGTCTCGTTAGTTATAACACTCTTAACTTCATATTATTAGCATTATTATAACTGAAAATAGTAAGTAACCAGCTATAGTGTATGTGAAGTTATAAGTAGTTATAAGTGTTTATCAAATGTCAACAAATACAGAATTATAATATCGTAAAATAAAGCTGCGATGAATAATTTAAAAAGTTGTAACTACTGTGAGATTTTGTAAACAAATACAGTTGATGTCCTTAAATGCATGCACAGCTAATTCATACTTTGTTATATGATGATAAATTGCTTATGAATGTTTTAAACAGGGACTACAGACTGAATGTTTCCCCTTACAAATGAAAGCACAAAACCTTAAAACAATTTACAGCACAAAACATTTTCAAGCACAATTCTCATTTTAAAAAAACGCACCCACAGGGTGTTTGATACAAATGTGACTTTTAGTTGGGACCAGCTCTTTGTTGGACACCTCCACACATCCACTAATAGAAGATGTATTTATTAATTTGGAATATTGAGCATAGCTGCCAGGAAAGCAATAACCAGAAACCTACCCCACCATCTATCAATGACTGGTATGATTTAATTTATGACATTTTTTAAAATGGAACGGATTACCTTTTTTTTAAGCTTCAGAAAGACAAATTTGAGGAAGTGTGGGGTAAGTGGATGTCTTATATTTCTACAAAAAGACCTTCTTTTGTTTAAAGTATTCAAACTTACTTCTGTGTATTAAAGTGTTTGTATTTATTATTGTCTTGTGAAACAGACACCCCATGTTCTATCATTGTCTTTGCTCTTTTTTTTGTTTGTTTTTGTTTTTGTTTTTATTGAGCTCGGTCTTGTAACATTAAAAAACAAGATGGATCACTATAGACGACAAGTAACAAATGGAACTTGTACAATTGTGAACTCGTGATTGCAAATAAAAAATTAATACATAAATAAAAATAAAACGCACCCAGAAATGATACCAATCATCAGAGAAGATGTTGATTTTCAGTGACCATCCAAAACTGAAAGAGCTCTTATAATAATCATCATATATGTGTTGATAATAAGTGACTAATGTGTTTGGAATTTATATCAAAAACATTAAAGAGTACCCTTGAGTTAATGGGTACTTTAGGTAGGTAATGGTTTATATATTAACGTAATGATTCTCTTAAATTTCTACACTTAGAATTGACACTCGTTGGGCCATATCTTCTGGTCTTGTCCCTCCTTGCTCAATTTGTGGTCATCAGTTTTTGACTGCCTTTCTGCTCTGTGTTTTACGCCTCTTAAGCCCAACCCCCTCACAGCCATTTCTGGGTTGAAACATATAGATACTCATGGCCCAAATGCACAGAAGAAAGCAGTAGCATTTAGTAGCCTCATCGCACACGGACTCATTCTGATGAATTGGAAATCTAATACCCCCCCCTTTAGAAGATGGGTACATGAGTTGCTATCTCTGCTCCAACTTGAGAAAATGAGACATACACTGAGAGGTTTCCCTGACAAATTTACTAAAGTATAGTCCCCCAATTGTTGAATTTGTGTTATTTATTTATTTGTTTGTTTATCCCTTTTTTTTTATTACCATCTGTTGCCTTGTCATTTTTTTTATTTCTGTTTATTCCTCTTCCTGAATCTGTTTTGTTGCTCTGTATCTCGGATGTGCTCTTGGTCAGGGGGTGGGTGGGGTTAATGTGAGTGTTGTCTGTACGAGTTCAGTTTGTCATTATGTGTATGTTCATGTTTATATGTTGTATAAACCCAAAACTTAATAAATAAAGTTTAAAAAAAAGAATTGAGGCCTCTGTCTTCACTCTCCCTCAGTGCAGTACATAAAGAGCCACCACTCATCCATCATCACATTCACAGAGAATCTCTTCTCTAACATCTGGCCTGGTGTCAAACAAACTTTCCTTATTACATCCAACAGAAAACCCCTTCTGTCATACGACTAATGAGCTGGTGTCAGTGTCTTATCAGACAGAGAGGCTTGTTTTGAGAAGCCTGGCAGATCATTTCAGCGCTCCGCCCTGCGTGATATTTGCCTTTCATAATCACACCTCAGTGACTCGGACTCTCAGTCTCAGACCGTGTCGGGGGATGGGGGGCTCTTGGCATGCTCGGCTACAATGAATAAGTACAGGCATTCAGGATCCACTTTAAGGCCTGAATAAAAACTACGATGTGTGTATTAGCTTCTAAACATACATCTGTGTGTGTGTGTGCAGTGTGCATGCTTGTTCGTGCATGATGTGTACCAGTGAGTGCAGGCTTCACACAAGTGCTGCTTTCATAGAAATGAAAAAAAAAGAAAAAAGGAGTTATGGTGGAAAAAGACGGGCCTTTACGATGTCCCCCCAAACTCTGCAACCACAGCCTGTGCTTGTGTTTTAGTTCCAGAGCAGTGTTGACTCAGTGCTGACGTGGTGCGAGGGTCGGGTTCAGTCTCCGCCCCTATTACAGGGATTCGAGCATGATTTGGGACTGTAGTGCCCTTTTATGGTTTGCAGTGTAAAAATGGTGAGTTCAGTTTTTTTTCCTGCTAACACAAAAAGGCTTTTTCCCTGCCAGCAGACATTCTCACATGTGAATTGAGCTCTTAGTCTGTTATACAACATGTGAGAATGTTGAAGTTTTAATGTTTTTTTATAAAGCAGCTGTATTATGAAGGGCAAATACTGAGCAGCTGTGCAGGGTTTGACTGTCTGGAGGCAAGTGGGATGTCAAACGTACCGACTCAGGGGCTTTGACGAAGATCTTTGTGCGACCAAGCTGGAACTGATCCTGATCCATGTTGACTGATCGCAAGAGATGAACAACACCTTGTTTCTCGTCTCCTCGCCACGTGGGCCAGGACTCTTTGGTGAGGATGGCATACCTGAAGACCAGAGAGTTCAACATAGGTCACGCATTTTACATTAGGAGGAAGTCACAGGTTTGGATGACATTCGATCCAAACTAGATGTTGACATTATCTTTAGGTACAGATACAGATCACATACAGGAGGTCTCTTCTCCATATCCATATCTCCATATCTTACCCTAGAAAACTAATGAAACATGTTCACGATGAAACTATAAAATACTAAATGTTTATACAAGTGGAAATAAAAACATGGACAAAGGGACTGGATTCAATGTTGATTAGTGCTTCAACAATCTGCAATAAAGGTCGGTATCTGTAAATACACCTATCAGGTATATCTCTATTTTTAAACCGCAACACAATCTAAAGTCAATATGACCTCACTGTGAGTCCGATGCCTGCCAACGAGTAGTTATATAGCTACAAAACTGAGCCTTAATAGATGAGGCATAGACTGCAGTTCCTTGACTTGCCACTAGAGGCTGAGTCTAAAAGTAAAACAATCTCCATAGAGGAGCATGTTAAACTGCTCAACATTACAGCAGCATTAAAAATGATTACAGCAGCATTAAAAATGTTTACAGCCGGTAGACAGCATAACTTGTGTTTCCATGCTTCTCACTCATGGTAACTGTACTCCAGTTTTTCAGTGAGTGAATACAAATTTATGTGAGCATTAGTCAGCACTTACTAAGTCATGCTAACTGTTTGCTTGTTTAGCGTCATTTATTCATTTGTAGAGCCCATGCGTGGTATTCAAAACTGTTTTGACTTTACCCCAATGAGTTTAAAATATTCAGCTCTCTTAATCAGTAATTTATAATCAACAGCCACCACAGACGTTTACTCTGTTTGAATCACTGTACTGAAAGAGCTAATTAGCCAGCTAATTTATTGCAGAATGGCTTGAAACTCAAGGAGCTGGTGTCACGGAATGTTTTTAAATCTAAAATGAAAGATCTTGAAGCTGAATCTTTAGAATGTCGTTGTTTTAGTGTGTCTTGTTACAACTGCCTCCTAGGTAGCGGCTCTTTCTGCAACAAACATTGTGCTCGTAAAGTGTACTTTGGTTCTCTGTGTCTATGTCTGTAACTTCTGTTTTTTGCTGCTGACTGTCTAGGCAAGGTCTCCCTTGGAAAAGAGATATTTGATCTCAATGGGACCAACCTGGTTAAATAAAGGTTAAATTAATCAAATAATGAATTAGCTTAAGCATAAACAAAATAACTGTAGAAGTTCAGTGTCCTAGTCTTTGCAAACCCATTTCCCAACTCCCCCTCTAAATCTCTTCTGGCCCAAAAACATAATATGACAACATCAATAGTTCAAAGGTTTAATATGGTAGTTCAAAAACCAATGAAAGACGTCACTGTGTAACATCCACTTCTTTACATAGTCTCTGCCTGTTACCTGTTGAGGAACTTCTTGAAGACTCTGCGGTAGGCGTAACCAGCACGCCTCACCCTGATGTTCTCCTTCAGACCCAGGTACTCCACTTGATGCTTCACTCTTCAGATAGATGGAAATAGATCAGAGAGAACAGCATTAGGATGAAATGATCAAACTTATCTCCCTCTTCTTTGGCATGTCTTCAAATGACTATCAATCACTTATCAAGTTTTTGCAGATGAATGTTACGTTGATGAATCATGACCTTATGGCCTCTCTACATGTGGTACCTTGATGGAGTTCATGCTTTCTACTTTTGTATAAAAATAATAAAAGGCAAGAAAAGGGAAGTTAATGGCTTGAGACATAAAAAGCCCATCTATGTCCTCAAATGAGCATGTGTGTTTAAAAAGTGTCAATGTATGACAACCCTGATGTAAATTATTTTGACTTTTAACCACTTCCAGCTTGCATTTTACCAACAGTAGCTAGAAATATCAGCCACTGTAGTCTAACATCATATACAAGATCTGCGGCGGTCCTCAAGCGGAAGCTAAAATCACAGTTCATTGTATGCAAAACAACTGCATGTGACTAACTTCTGCCTCAAACAAAGACATTAAGCACTACTTAGTTCACTCAGACTTCCTGTGAAATCATGAGTTCCGCTGCTAATTAATGAGCTAGCCTGCACCGGATTCCCAACAGGAAGGTCATCGGTTTTGAACAATGCAACAGCACTGCAAACATGTAATAGAGTGGCAAAGAGCGGGAAACTGGAACAAAGGGATAAAGAGGGGGCCCTGTTTTAACACCACTCACATGACTGTGTCCTCAGAAAACACCCAAAACAAAGTGTAAAAAGAAAATGTGTGGAGGTAGAACAGATCTGATCGATGACTGAGTTTGAAACTAATGTGTGAAAGAGAGAGCTTATAGGAAATATGATAAATATTGATAAGGAATAAAGGTGGGATCAATCTGTAAGGATTTCTTTTACATTAACACGATGGCAGACATCAGGAAAAGAGCAAACATGAATTATTATTTGTTTATGTCATTAAATCTTACAACTATTACACTATACATATATACATACTTTGGCTTTAGAGAGTGACATTAAGTGTTTGATGGACTGGATGGTGGAGTCATGTGGGACTGTAACAATCACAAGGGGTCACGGTGAGTGCACTTACCGGCTCTCCTCCCAGTCTCTGGGTTTCTTGGTTTCATTTGGTTTGATGCAGCGGATGTAGTGCGGAGTGCATTTCATCAGCGTGCCCACTAGATCATTGGCTTGTCTCTAAAAGGTGGAGTAAGTGCAATGATCAAGAGAGGAACGTGATGCCAGTAATAATGAGAATGCAGAGACACAAAAATGCTGACTGAAGAAGTGGCTGAAATGACTGACTAACGGCTGAAGGACAGTAAACACACATTATCTTTACAAAGCCTTTTTCCCCACAGTGACCCTGATAAAGAAGAGGGACAGGTACACACTGTACTGTACACACACCTTTATTTTGCTGCCTGCAGTTGAGGGTCGACCCTTCTTGTCAGCGTTGAGGTTTTCTGGAAAAAGTGCTCTGATGAAGCCGCTGCCGAAGGACAACAGTGAGGGGAATGAGTTAGGATTGGAAAAAAGAAAGTCTGGTTTCATTCTTGTCCTAACAAAAGCAAAATGTTGTGGTCCTTTAAATAACGTTCAGACTCTGTTAACCACAAATAGAAAGTCAGTTAATGACTAACAAACCAAGGACCTTTGAGTAAGGTCGCAGGTTTAAATTCCTGAACCACTTGGGAAGGTCTGAGTTGGAGGCGGGTGAGAAAACAAGCGATGTGTGTGTGCGCACTGTGTTTGCATAAACTCTCCTCTGTGCAGAAACTCGAACCAAGGCCACCTCTGTACAGGCGTTTACAAAGTTGATGCATGAGGAGTATTTATGAACATAGATAAATGTAAAAAGGACACTAATTAGGGAGTTTGTTTCATGAAGTCTCAGCCGTCTCTCTCTGTGTAGTCTCAAATTGAATTATCATCCATTTCATGAAGCCTACAGCGGATGATTGACAGTGTGGTAGAGTCCTCAGTGGAGGTTTTCCTTCATAATATATTTGAAAACAGTTTTCCTCTGAAAGACTTTATACCATTTTACACAAACTTTAAGTAACAGTGTGATTTTCTGAAATCGTCATCATCCTCTGATGTGATGCTGCTGATCTGTATGTTCTTCTTCTTTATTTATTTAACCAGGTAAAAGACTCATTGAGATTTCAAACCTCTTTTTCAAGAATGACCTGGCTAAGACGGCAGCAAAAAATAGGTTACAACACACAACAAGCACACAAAACAACACAAATAAAATAAAGTCACAGTTTCACATGGTTACACAGTACAATCACAACATCCAATGGAGCGTGTTTCTCTGTCTTTTATAATTGACTTGAATTCCCCCAGAGTTACAAGATGTGTCAGTTTCAAGTCCTTCTGCACATCATTCCAGGTAAACGGGGCTGAAAATTTAAAAGCCTTTTTGCCCAGTTCAGTTCTGACTCTCGGGACCTGCAACTGTCTGATGTCCTGAGAGCGCAGGCCATATCGGCTGAGGTTTCTACACATGTGTACACACAAGTATGTAGGGAGAAGTCCAAGAATAGATTTATAAATAAAACTCAGCCAGTGAGAGAGTCTACGACCGTACAAATATGGACAGTGTGCAACAGCGTATAAGGAACAGTGATGTACATGATAGCTGCAACCAGTTGTTGCAAATATCTGTAAAGTTTCCGTTCTCTCAGGTTGCCTCGACTAACGACAAACACTCAACTGTGCAGGTTTGAACTTTTAAGCACACTTCAGTTTACAGATACAGCATTCACACTATGCATTTACTTATGATGAACAAAGGACAACATTATCTGCTTCATGAAAGGAAAATACTTATTCAAAGTCACGATCCGTAAAACAGCTAATTTTTCCCTTTTGTGTTCAGCGACTGTGCCACTCAGGCACCAAGGATCCTTTGAACTGTGTCAGCTGTATGCATTTGATAAACTCACACATGAGTATGTGGAGACAGGCAGGCCTGGTGCAAAGCTGCTCACCAGCTCATGTATTTCTGCTTCTCTATGCCGCCACCTCTGGTGTTTATTACTCCTTTTTCTCTGTTTTGTATGCAGCTATTTTGTTGTTTTAATTTCAGCCTCTTATTGGTTTCCACTCATATTTGTTTGCTTTTGAGCATCTGAGTCAAAGCTATGGACACAGAAGAAAGGATCAACAGGTCATGTGCACAAAAGAATCTGATAATAATGTCCAGCTGACAATACTGGTCACTCTTTTCTTCTCTATTCAAACCTGCTGCTCTGAGGAATGAGGCTGCTTCCTTCCTTCTCAGGCTTCCTTCAAGTGCGACTGAGCCAAAGCCTTTTATCTATGCATGTACATATATAAATACACATGCTTTTGTGAGCAAGTATGTTGCAGAGTGCATGTATTTTCCAGCATGTCTGAATGGGATTTTGACATAACCTTCTTTGGGGCCTAACAAAATGTGCACACAAAGAGGGCGAGCGGTGGCTGAGGCCTGCAGGGGTTACACAGACAATGCAAGGCTGTTTGCACAGATGGCCACTTTGACACAAAGACAGCCCAAGAAGCCCAAACACAAGGGGAACAGACTCCACAAAGCAGCCCCACAGGGAGACTCCACTTTTAAGACTGGGTAGACCCCTAAAAGCTGCAGATCTGGGCAGCCGCCAGATGACATCAAGGGCAGAGGGCAACACGTTAACCCTGCCCTGCACACTTCTGCTACACCACCCCAGTTTCCAGATGAAATGCAACGTCTGAGGCCCCTCATTCACATGTATTCAATTATAACCATATGCATCACAATAGACAAGTCCTCTAAAACATCCATCAAATAAATCTTCACCACGTTACTTACATTTCACTGCTCTGCATCAGCTCAATGAGGTCATTAAAAAGGACGTCTCTGTTCCTCTCGCAGAAACCTTCAGCATCGTAAGACACCTGGAGGAGAGATAAACAAGAATTCTTAAAGAGTCATCATTTTCAAGAAGGACAAGGTTAAACTGATGGATTAAACTTGCATGAACATAAAAAATAACTAATATTTTGTGTTAAAAATATCGTCTCAAGTTTTATGGGGGAAGAAAATGACCAAAGAGTTCCAACTTCGAACTGTGCACCTTCCAGGATTAGCTTCCTTATAAAACCTGCAGTGCTTTAGAAGTGCATGAATTGAAAGATGTTATTTCTGCGTTACTGTAGACACAGACTGGAGGAATGCTTGGAGCACGGTCATGGGAGCCCCTCGAGTCTTTATTGCATGGCTCATTAAGCCTGCGGCATGTGTGTGCCAGGCTGAGGCCACCACGCATCTGGAGAATGACATGAGACAACCTCAGCCCAATACCGCCACAATGAAAAGAATGCAAAAAAAAAGGACTTGTGATGAACTGTAATGTAGGAACAGAAGAATGCTGATGAGCATGTGTGTCGTAGTTTAACTGTGTTGCAGAGGAGAAGGGACAGTATACATAAACAAAGAAGCGGGTGTCAGTTCCAATGGGAAAAACTTAAAAAGAGAAAGATGATGACATCAACTAAAGGAATTTAAACACCAGCTGTGTATATTTATGACAGATCACACGAGTGTGGTGTGTACAGGCACAGTTCCCACACCAACACTATAAAAAATGACATTTTTATAACTTTTATATCCAGAAGTCGCTGTCAGCTTCCTACTGAGGACTCTATGATTGAAATCATCATTTTCACTTCACATCATGGCATAGAAAAGAGAACAGAGTGCAAACCTAACACTAAATGTTGTCATTTCTGTGTTTCCAAAAAAATAAAACGTTATATTTTCTTATAAATTCTTGATTCTAACCCACATTATGATTTATGGATGACTTTTCATTCAAGGTAGACGACATTAGCAGTCAGGTGGAGATATATAAATGGACCATGCTGGCCCAAGAATGCAAATATGTTTCCTCATACTGACCTTGCCAGCGTAGTGATGGATGATGAAGCCCTGGTTCCAGCTGTTGAAGTGCTCATGGGTGTTGATCTGGACTCGGAGCTTCTGCAGCATAGTCTGGTCGGCTCCCTCCCCGACTGCGTGCATGGTGGCACACACATCGTCCAGGATGCTCATGATGCCAGGAGGATTCTGGGATTACATAAAAAATAATTAAAACAAAAGTCACATTATATTTGTACCACTTTTGCTATTACCTAACAAGTAGTAACTAGTCTGGATTTTATGTGTTCTCTTTAAAGTGAAGGTCCAGTATAACATATGCATGCTTTTCCAGCGTACATATTGGTAATTGAAATTTTTTTTATCTAGTTCCAGCTCCTCCAATTCAAATTGCTACCTGGTGTTTCAGTCATCTATGATTGTTAGAGAATATAAATCATCACCATCAGGCAGATTAAGCCTGTATCTCCAAAACCACTATTTTCCATGAGGTAAAAAAAAAACAATTTTTCACATAACTAAACACGGCAGAAGATTCAAACAAAAGTTTTTTTAAGATATGTATATATATATACTTTCATCGGTTATAATTTTGAAAGACTACTAACAGATATAAATGAAGACCACGAGCATTGATTCATGGGAAAAAAACAAAATGGAGATACAATGTTTCTGCCCAACAGCGATAATATGTGGGTTTAGAGCATAGACTGTATAAAATATGGACCTAGTATCTGTAATGTCACCCATCTGTTTCTGAAGCGCTGTTTTGAGGCCAATCTTCTGCGGCAGCCATATTGCTGCTGTCAAGTGATTGTGACGTAAAGAGGCAGGCTTTGAGCCTCCTACCCAACAGCTACAGTGTTCTCGCCTGTCAATCAAGTCAGCTGTGCCTCTCATTGGAAGACTTGTAATCTCCATATTTTCGAAAATGCCGCGTTAGAAAAAAATTCACCCCCTCGTACAGTGTGAGCCGATTGAGAAACGAGCTATCCAGACTACACTCATCTTTTGTACCAGGCTGTAAACATGTTTATTTCTGCAGTGAAGATTGGCTTTTTTGAATTGGTGTGTATGTGGTTTCCGGTACTTCCGGAGCCAGCCTCAAACGGATCCTCGATGAACTGCAGTTTTTAGTTCTTCCGCATTGGACTCATATTTTTAGACCGGAGGTTGCCGCTTGCTTCAGACAAAGCAATACATGGACACTTGCACTATTTTCTGGCATGATTGTTGGTTGCAGCCCTAACGTGGTAAATACCATAGCGTTTTTAACAATGAAACCTTATAGAGCTGTCATATTCACTCACTGAAGAACAAATCTATTTACGTGTTAATTCATTTTTTATCACACTTAAGTGGAGAATCTTTACTTTTCAACACCAAATAGCATCTACAAAGAATATGAGAGCTACGTATTTATTGTATAATGCTTCGATCTGAATCTTACAGTGGATCAGCTTTAGTGTAGTATCTCTTCAACATTTCTGTCACACACTGCCCTGTGAGGCTCCATTATGTCCACAGTTAAACAGCAGTCTTCAGTTTGCACAGTACTAACAGTGTCTCTAACTCAAAGAACACACGCCTCTGTTGAAAGAGACGCATGTAAAGTTGTCACTGGATTAACCAAAGTGGGTCTGAACTGTCAGGCAATGATACAGAGCCCTGCTCCTCTCAGATGGTGGCTTGTTTTAAAGCCCTTGTTGTTGATTTCATGGATTAGACCCCCTCAGTGGGACAGATGAATCAAATTAAGAGCCATGTCGGCACCTTTTGAGGGTATTAGGCTGCAAGTCATGCCCACAGAGCAGAAACTAGTCAGGAGCTGAGGCTAAGTTAAAACATGAAGGTGCTAAAAGAAATACATGTGGGAATCTTTTCAAAAAAGTAGATCAAAGTTATATCTGATAGGGAACTGTTATAGAGAAAATAATATGTTGTAAGATTAAAAAATCTCGATTTAACATGTTACCTCTAACAAGAAAGCTGAATTACTTTTTGTTTGCTAATTACAGAATTAGCATTTAATTACATGTTTTTTCTGCCCATGTCAGCAAACTATTTCTATTATTCATTTATTATTTTTATCTTTCATTAACAGCTTGTTTCATTTTATTTGATTGTGTAGTTTTTTTTCTCTCCACATGTTGCTTATAGCTACTTTCAAGTGAAATAGTTGTCGCATAGTAAGCAACTTTTAAAAACAGTTTTACTAGTTTTATAGCACATATATGAATATATAATAATACTTGTTGATTCAATTATTATAATCATCTTGAGTTCCAAGTGGCAAGACAAAACCACTGATTTAGATTTTTGTATTTGTATGTTCTGAATTTTTTTTACAGATTTGTAGATCCACATGCAGCCTTTGATAACAAAAGTGTAGGATATGCACTCTACTTTTACATTGCTGTTAGAGGAGCTGTGACTACTCGATTATGTATCTGAGGTTCATTTACTTTGCTCTCGATGAGATCACAGACGATCTTGTTGTTGAAGTAATCAATCTGAGTCCACTTGATGCCCTCCTGTACATACTCCTCCTACAAAAAGAGACATGAAACGCAGAGTTTAGAAGCAGAGTACAGGATATCTCATGCAGCATGACATTAAAATAAACAAAGAAACAGAGCACATAGAGAGGAAGATTGTGGAAGAACTTCACCTGCTCGGCCTTCAGTGTCAACTCAATGAATATCTGCTGCAGCTTCTCATTCACGAAGTTGATGCAGAACTGTTCAAATCCATTTTTCTGATGAAGAAAAAACAGTGTTAATAAAACCGTGCAAACTAACTGAGCTCTTTCTTCAAAGGAGTATGGATATCCTCTAAGTGAGCTCAACGGGGCTTTGTTTAAAGCAGAAGGTAAACACAGGCTGTCTAAAGGAAGGGACCTATTGTACAATTCATCTCACAAAGAGCTGAGCTTGAGCCTGAGCCTTATGTGATGTTGGTTTTCAGCTGAAATAAACTGCAGAAGACAATATGCTGCTTACCTCCTCTTACACCGTGCATACAAAGAAAACCTTTTAACTTAAAGACGGACAGAGCTGGAGGATTTGGTTGGACACTATTCACAGTGGATCGAGTGTCGCGGCACACACACTTTGCAACACCAAAATGAAACGAACACAGTTCTTTCAGTTATTCAATCATATCCAACTACACAAAAAGCAAACTAAACAAACAAGTAATCAGATTAGAAAAGCATGAGGAGGTCTGCTGTTACAATCAGGAGACAGAACTTAATCCACATACTCTATAAATTAGTCTTATCCTCTTTTTTAAGCTGTTTAAATGCTCAAAGTTAAAAACCTGTTAATCTAATCTGTGTTGCAGCAGAGTAAAATCACAGTCAGCATGTTTCAGTCTGTGAATAGCCAAAAACACTTACTTGAAAGATTTCAAATCCATAAATGTCCAACACTCCGATGTTAAAGTGCTGCTGATCTTTCACCATGGCTTTGTTGATGGACTGTAATCACAACAGAAAGCTCTTAGTATATTATATCACAGTTATTTATGACAGTGTTGTTAATAGAGAGAGATGTACAATAATGTGGTCATACCTCAACCAGGAAGTCAAACACTCGTGAATGCAGGGCTTTGGAGAGGGCGTCACGCGTGTAACATGCCTGCTCCACGTTCAGTGTCACGTCGATGGACTCCACAGCGTTTCCCCACTTGCTGTCCATCTTCCTGCTCGTCAGTTTCTCCTTCAGACGATTCTGGTCGATTCCAAGCAGGAACGCAGGAAACGCTAGAACTGTTCAAAGAGAAAAGAGAGGAGAAGAGAGAGGGGGAAGTAAAGAAAGGATAACTTAACAAATGTTCATATTCCTTACTGAATCTTTAAAAGTCATTCATGTACACACACACTGTACGAAGATGTGTGTGTGTGTGTGTGTGTGTGTGTGTGTGTGTGTGTGTGTGTGTGTGTGTGTGTGTGTGTGTGTGTGTGTGTGTGTGTGTGTGTGTGTGTGTTACAGTGTGTACAATCAGCTGGAATAACTGCAACACTTCAGATAGCAGTAAGAGCAAAAATTGTACACAAAAAAAACCCCATCATAATATAATCTTCCATCATCATTAGTGACTAACAGACCTTTTGGCTGCTTATACATATTTGAATCTGAGATATGAAGAGTAAGAGCAGCAGAAGAAGTTTTTTATTACTTATTGAGGGAAATGTAAAAAATAATTAGTTCAAATCTACTAGAGGTGCATTTCCACCAAAAGTTCCAGGGTCTTTTAGCCCCCAGAAGTACTTTCCCTGGAACTAAAAGGTTCCTGTGCCCCCCATTGTTGTCTGCGTTTCGACCGCGGGCTGAAGTCCTGGGTAGATTGTGCAAATCAGACCAGTGTCATATGGAGACAAAAAATGATATTAAATAATATTTTGAAATCTTAATAAAAAACGAAGCTAGTATGCATTCCCAGGAACTCCCTCTGGGTTTCAACAACTGTGGAAACTCCACAAACACCGTAACGTTCAACCCAAAGTCCCAGGACCTTTGAAAAGTACTACCCCTAAGCAGGGGCTTTTCAGGGGGGAGATTATCTACCCCTGAACTAAATTTAGACCCTGGTTCCTCCGGTTGAAACGCACGTATTTCAGGGGTAAAGTCTCTAGTGCCGGGGTAGAGTTCCTGTGGTCCAAAAAACACTTTTACAGTATATCAGGCTGTTGCTGTACTATACTGTATATCATAGACCAAATAAAAAGGCTTCATAAAAGTAGTATATCCAGGTGTGAAAACCAGTATACAAATGCCACATTGAAGTTTCACAAAACAGACAAGGCCAGCATAAAACTAGTGATCAAATATCCACTGTATCAGCGCTCATCAAACAGTGAGAAAGTCTAAGCTTGTATTGAGACGCACAATGCACGCAATTGTGGTGCAAAGCCACAAAATTGTGTGAAAAACCTCTGAAACAAAACAACCTTTTGACTTGGAGAGAATCCACAGCAGATGAGCTTTAATTTTTAGCTGAGTGGAAAACAAGAATAGTTTTGTTCTTCAACACTTGAAAAAAACAGAGTGTGCCTCAGATCATTTGTCCTGACCTGGCGTTGATATTGTCCCCTGAGAGCCCCTCCCTGCCTTATTACAGTGACTCACTTCCCCTAAAAGGAAATGGCTCTCAGACTCACTGTGTCTGGGAATGCATTAGACCGCTGCAGTAGCTCCCCTTATGGGACATAAGGGTGTGACTGACCATGCGCCTGCTTAAATCATGACGGGAGTCATTCTTTGTACTCAGCAGGAAATGTATGGATGTGTAGGCCTATACGTCAGCCTGGAGACTTTAAAAAAGTCTGTTTGTGGATTCTGGAAACAATGCTCTTACAAGTAAAAATTCCCCTGAATGTAATTTGTTAGTCAAAGCAACAGCAGAGAGTGAGAGGAATAGGAGGGAATGATGTCAGTGCAGAGTACGAAGCATGTGGCTGCACTCCTCTATCAGAAGTGACATAAACAATGATTCTGACTGAATGCTTTACCATTACATCACTGATTCAGACTCATCCTGATGAGGATGTCATCCCTTTAAAAGTCCTATTAGCAGTGTGTTTGTGAAATTAGAGTTTAATGTTATCTTAGTCTGTGTGCACTGAGGACGTTTGAGAAGAACAGTAATACCCTCTCAACAATGATCTGATAGATATGATTCTAACATTTGTAAAACACTTAAACTACACACACATCTACTGCTTGTCTGCTTAGCTTACTTAGCTTTTGAGTAATGGAAACAGTATCACTGTTCCTTTAACAGATAACAATCAACATTTCAGCACTTCTAGTTATATTTGATTATATTAAGAAGTATTTCTATTCTGGAACCAGCTGCAGTGACCTCATTTCAGGCAGTCCTTGTGTTAAGCTAAGTTAACCAGCTGCTTGTTATGGCTTCATATTCCCCTTGCAGACATGAGTTATTGATATCATCATCTAACTCTGGAAAAAAACATATTCTAACAGATGTTTAACTCATGCGTTAAAATTTAAAAGTTGGTTCATTAAACACTATGCAGCTAAGGCCAGGGGTGTGTCCAGAACTTTTTGACCCAACTGAGGCTCTCACATAGGCAGGGGTGGCCAGTGCATTGACAAATAAATAACATTTACCCTTTCTGTCTTCACAACCTACTCTCATTAAAGTATTAAACAGTTGTTACATTCCTTTTTACTTAAAAAAAAAAACAAACATGAAAAAGTGGCATAAATCTTCTAAGTTTAACTCTTTAAAGACTTACAAAAGATGTTTTTTCAAAGTCACATTTGAGGGCACTAATAAAGAAATCTACTGTCATCCTTCTAACTCATCCCAAATTATAGATTTTAACAGAAACCCCACCTCTGACAAGGTAAACAGCCACTCATAGTTTAGGATTTTGGGGTGGCCCCTGGAGTGGCCAACTGGATTTCAAGGGGTGCCAGTGCCACCCTTGGCCACCCCTCTGGACATGCAACTGGCTAAGGCCTCTTGAAACCTTAAGATCTCAAAGTTTACAAAGTTTTTATGTTAAAGGATAAAGCCACAAATGCCCAACTGTGCATCATGCAAATGTAAAAATGATATTTTAAGTAGCAGCATGTTGCAGTCAGGATCAAACTGCTTTGGACTAATAAAAATTCCCCAACATCCAACTGATGTCTAAGTCATTTTTTCAAGCAGATCTAGTCTCAACATTTATTTCAACAAGAGATCACGCCCTGATTTTCGCTACTGAGTGCATGTTGAAGTCTATGTGAACTTGGCTGATTGAGTTTCATATGGGGAGCATATGAGTACATGAGTACGTGCAACACTCTGATATTAAAGCACACAGTAAGTGAGACTGCATGGAGCCGGAAAGGCAGAGATTATGGAGTGCTGCTGTTACAGTCCACACAGAACAGATTAAGGCTTTGTTTGCGAGCAAAACACACGTTCATCTACATCATACAGACACACTGAGATGAAAGAATAAGAAAGGAAGAAACAAGGGAAGAAGAAAAAAGAAAGTCAGGAAAAAGCAGAGGAGAAAATGGGGACAGGGGGAGAAGACATTTTTCCAAGTTGTTTTATTGGCTGAGGAAATATCTCCAGGCCTTCGAAAGCATTTTTTTTCTGGTAATCTAGCGTGGTCTGGATTATTCCAGACAGTTGGCTTCAGCCCTGCGTTAACACAATAAAACTTTAAGGAGTGACAGTGATGAGAGAAAAATGCTCAAAAACCAACCAGAGAAGGGCAGCTCAGGACACTGACAAGAGGAGAGAAATTCAGAAAGACAAATACGAAGCAAAATGAAGAAACTTTCCACAGCTCGGTCTCAACCTGAACATCAGCAGCATTGTCTTTAGCTTCACTCAAAACTAACTTCCCTCTGCTTCTCAAGACACAGTGGTGATGTGTCTCTCTTAATGGCATGTTAAACATCCAACACTTCGGTCAAGACTCAAATGTTTAAACTACTACTGGATAGATAGACTGATTTTTGTAACCCTGTGAATCTTCTGCTAACACCACCACCACAAGCCAAGGTTCCCACATATACAACTGTGCTAGATATTCAATGAACATGCACAACATATTAAACAGACACTCATATTTCCCAGAGGATCACTGAACAATAACCTATACTCTATGCAATAACGTGCACTACACTAGATATCCCTGCCACTTTAACATCCTTGTATATATCTCTTTCATTCCCAGCAATTTTGTACATATACTATTCTGCGCTTCTGTATATACTTTATTATCATTCTATTTTACTTTATCTTATTTTATTCCTTCTTTCAATTAATATTTTGACTTTTTTCATACTGTGTATAAGAGCATTCTGTAATAACTGAATTTCCCCCTCGGGATAAATAAAGTATTTCTGATTCTGATTCTGATAACTCTGGTGTTTCCTTTGATTTTTGCTGTTGCCACAATTAGTTCAAAATGTGTCTTTACTCATATGTCATGTGACCAGGTATTTACAAGCCTCAGTTGTAATTAGTGGGTAGTGCTTCTTAGCAAGTGTTAGGATACAACCCATGCATGATGAACTTGGTAACTAATACACCCGCTAAACACTAACATTCACCTTTATCTTAGCATGCTGACTTATACATTTAACACACTGGGCTGCTAGCATAGCTGTAGACTGTCAGTCTTGTCAGTGTAAAACCATTTGTGAGAATTTTAGCATGCTAGTGTAAGCTTACAACAGAAACTGGCATAGCTTGGGGTGCTGGTGGCCTAGCGGTCTAAGCACCCCACATACAGAGGCTACAGTCCTCGTCGCAGGGGTCGCCGGTTCGATTCCCGGTCGGTCGACCATTTCCTGCATGTCTACTCCCCACATTTCCTGTCTCTCTTCAGCTGTCGTATCAAATAAAGGCAAAAAATATAACTTTGAAAAAAAAAAAAAAAAAAAGAAACTGGCATAGCTTAGAGTTTTTGTATTGTGTAAACAACTACTGACTGTCTACTACTTAAATTTTCTCATCAGGCTGAACAACAACATGTTAGCCACAACACTGTTACAGCCTAAACATTAAATAGCAGTTGACTTCACAGTAATCTTAAAACTCACAAAATGCTAATTTCTGTTTTCCTTTTAATGCTCCAATGAACACCACGGTGTTGGAATCTAAAGACAAAATTATGTATTGAGACCTGATAATATTAAATTCATTATTTTGCTGGTCGGAAAAATTGTTGAAATTAGGTCCAAGATGTCCAAACCTAATCTGTAACATAAGCTCAGAGTTTGGACCTTTCGAAAGTATTGCACAAAATCAAGGTAATATCTGGTTTTAGCCACTTCTTACACCCAGCCACAGATTCTACCCAGTAGCCTGAGTGGTTGAATGCTAACGTTTGCTGTTGTCTTTCTCTAGCTAATTGGTTAGCTAATATCACTGCTGTCAGACAGAAACATTGTTTCTCCATATTTCATTATTTCATTATTCACTTTTAAATTAAAGTTTTTGGTCACCCTTAGTGCCAGTCAGTGGGCATTACAAAATTCCAGCCAATGAAAGCATTGAAAACAGCTTGTGACTAAATCCGGCTCAGTGTTCTGTTATTTAAAAAAGTTATTTTTTATTTTTTATTTCCAGAAAAGCAGTAGTTTTGGAGAGATGAGGTTTCAGCCTGACAGTACCTGAGTAAATTGCGAGCACTAACCCTGTTTTCAAGGTTGAAATTTGTTTAAAATCGTGTTTGGAAGTCTTAGATCTAATTTAAACTATTTTTCCAACCAGCATAATAATGGATATTAATGCCTCATTACATCATTTTGTCTTTAGATTTCAACAGCTTATTCACTGTAGCTTTGAGGAAAGAACATAAATGAGTATTTTGTTAGAAAACCTTCAGATTAATGGAGCGCCGCCTGCAAGCTAGTTCAGGCAGACAATTCGAGCCGCGCTCATCATACTGACACGTCACCACCTCTCATCAGCTGATCTCAAACATCCTCATTCAGCGGTCTATTTAAATGTCAAGCCTCCCTGTCTCTGCCTCTGCTTGCAGTGCTCTGCTGTTCTGCTCAGTGCTGCGTGAAGTTGTCCCCACCTCCTCCCCGGCTTCCACCTGCGGGCTCCGGGGGGGGTTAGTCCTATCTCATTGCTCCTAAATGTCTGCTTAAATAATCTACGAGGAGTAATGAAGTCGGAGCCCACACGCCAAACACAATACTGTATGCTGCAATAAACTTATTAAGTAAACGTGAGTTGTCTGACTGAACTTTGTTTGTGGACAGGAGTCCAGCGCTATTTAATGTTTAGAAACATCACCTGAGTCCCGACAAGCTTTTTTGTACTTTTTTGTTGTCTTTTTAGTTTCTGATAAAAAAAAAAAAGGAAGAGTACAGTCTAGACCTGCTCTTTTTGTAAAGTGTCATGAGGTAACTTTACCACAAACAGGCACTTGGTAAAAATGAACAGATTGTTGGAAGAGTTGAAATCATAGTACTTTTTTGTAAATTTATATGATTTACAATCTGAAACAAGGCAGTACAACATTAATAAAGAATGTTGAGGTTCCCACCTGGAGAGTGACACCAAAGGAAAATGGCTGCTTTGTAAATATAGCCAGTTGAGCACATCGCTAGGCATTGTTTCTCCCCTCCTGGTGTGACAATACTTACACTCTTCACTCTCCACAGCAGCGTAGTTTCCTGCTTCCTTGAAAGTAATATTTCCCAGGTGCAGGACTCCAGCCACAATCTGAAGCACCATAGAGCTGTCCTCCGCTGAGATGCCGATCACGTCCATGGCATGCTGGGAAAACAAAGGAAAAGAACATGCTAAATCAGGGCCAGGGTGTAGCTTTACACACTCCTGTGGTACCTGGCTCATGTCCTCTAATTACTCCTGTTGCGGCCTCACTTGTAAACAAAAAACAGGAGGAGACTTTTGAAAAAAGAAAACAAAAGGAGAGCAGTAAAGAGTGTCAAGGAAGTCTGTGAACCACATGAAGACTAGTATGAGTTTCATATACAGATGAAAAACACTACTTAGGGTGTTAAGTCATGCACTCATTGAACAAAGGGAAATAAACTGTACCACTGTCTCTTGGAAGTCGCTCTTGTCGTTGATGTCATCCACTTTGTAGGAACCAGACTGATTGAGATACGTGTAGTAATCCAGGCTGGTGATTCCCAAACTACTCTTCTGCTCTGCACTGGCTCCTTCTATCAACTGTAGGACAGAAGTTAACAGTGAATGAGGTTTATCATGTTATATTGTACACTGTGCTTCACTTTGCATGAGAAGAAACTGTGCTGAACTCTCCTGTCTCTTTCAGGAACCTTGAGCCATCCACAATGAAAACAGATTGACCCTCTGCCTGCGGCCAAATGGCTCTCCTCGCACAGTATGTCCTGAAATCCCCTCACAGACCCTCTTCTTCTCAAAGCCAAATGTATCCCACTCACTCTTAAACTTGAAAAACCAGTCTCACCTGGTAGAATATATGGAAACTCCTCTCTCCAGGATTCCTCATGACGACACGAGACTTCTCCAGGAGAAAGTTGGAGATCTTCCCCCCGTCTGGTTCACCACCGGAGCTGAACTGTATCTCAAAGTATTTTCCCTGATGGATCAAAGCATGTTTTCTTTTTCAGTATAGGAGCAGGATGGGATAAAGCTTAAAGCCAGAGCTATAAGACCTGAAATATTGGCACCTGGCTGTTCCAGGAAAACTGATGGTGTGTGTGTACATTTATTCAAAAATCTGTTCCTGCTCTTTGTCTTGCTCTTTTCTCCAGACAAGCCGGTAATGTAATATCTGTTCCAGTCTCAAAAGTGAACAGACACACTATTTTATTAGAAATAAAACTTCAAAAAGCAGTGGTCTGACCCAGCTAGTGCCATACCAAATCCATTCCCCCAAACTGGTCTAAAAATATCCAAATTACTGAGACAATACTGATCTGTGAACAAAACAGAAGTTATATCTCAGCCTGATGATTTCTAAGGGGCTATGTTTTATAAAGATGAGCTTTCAGATCTCTTGGGAAAATTGGGAAAAAACATTCCAGTGATTATGGATCCCAACAGGATCAAACATATGGCGTGAGTTTGGTTGGAAAAACAGAAACGACATCAGGGTAGTGGAGATGCTTGTTGGAGACTCTGTTGGACTGATGGAGCCAGCCACTTTCATATATTCTGGAACTGCAAGGTTATTAAAACTTATTGGGAAGAGATCCATATTTATATACAGAATGTGCTTGGTGTTAAGATTTCTCATCCTGCTGATGGTTTATAAAGCTCTGAATGGTTTAGGCCCAAAATACATTGCTGATCTGCTGCTACTTTATGAACCATCTCGACCTCTGAGGTCATCAGGTACTGGTCTGCTTTCAGTCCCTAGAGTCAGAATGAAACATGGTGAAGCAGCGTTTAGTCATTATGCACCATATATCTGGAACACACTCCCTGAAAGCTGTAGGTCCGCTCCAACTCTCACCTCTTTTGAATCAAAGATTGCAACCTTTTTATTTGCCACTGCCTTCCTATCTTAGCTTTTTTTTTAACTCTCTTTAACCTAATTTTATTTTTAATATATTTCTAATTTTCCTTTTCTTTTCTGTTTTATTATATTTGCCATTTTAATTATGTTCTTTTATGTTTGTATGAATGTTTCCAATGCTTTTAATGTTTCAATGTAAAGCACATTAAGTTGCCCTCGTGTATGAAATGCGCTATACAAATAAAGTTGCCTTGCCTTGCCTTGCCTTGCCTTGCCTTGCCTTGCCTTGCCTTGCCTTGCCTTGCCTTGCCTTGCCTTGCCTTGCCTTGCCTTGCCTTAAGTGTGAAACTCTGTATCTGGGTGATATATCATTTGAAAATTGGGATATTAATGACAAAAAATTACATGGTATACTATTAACAGCAAGTGAAAAAGCCATAACAAGAAAATAGTTAAAAATAGAACCAACCACAATTGAGGAGTGGATTAATATTGTGTACGAGATTTACATTATGGAAAAACTGTCATTTTCCCTCAGAGTGCAACATGGAAAGTTTTACCAGATTTGGACAAAATGGACTGAGAATGTGAAACCGCTAAGATCTGATTTTGTTTAAAGCTATCTGTACTTTGTGACAGCCCGCTCTCTTCGTCTACCCTTAATTTTGCTTTACTTTTGAGAATCACAAGAGGAAGCTCCCCTGTTCTTTTGTTTATATGTTATTGCAATAGAATTACTTAAGAACAAAAAACCTTGGAAAGGCAACATGGACAAAAAACAGTCAGACTATATACAATCACCTTTCCCAATCCCCAGGGAAGATGATGATTATACGATGGAAAATATTTGAAGCGGACTAAAGAAAGACTGTGATACCGAGGTGTTAAATGCCAAAGAAATTGTATTGTATACTGTGCCATTCCAAAAAAAAAAAAAAAAGAAGATGAGCTTTCATTAAATCGTTATGTTCTCTGTTAGCAGAGGATGTGCCTCAGTGGTGCTGCATGCATGTCTTTCCATGGCATGTGTCCTCACTGTTCAGGTTTGGTAAACCAGGACACACATGAGGTTTGAGTTTCTCATACAATCAAGCAGAAAACAGGGGAAAAGCCATTACTGTAGATCATTGTTTTCAAGGTCCTCAAATTATTCCAGGGTAAGTACTACCTTCTGCATGTATTTATGTCTGAGCAACATGCAGTCTCAGTCTTCATTGCACTGCAAATCAGCTCACACAGATAACGTTGTAGCCTTTATGGAAGACTTTCAAATCCACTTTTTAATTCATCATGTCTGCCTTATTAAATCCTGAAGATTTAAAGTATTTAAAATGGACCATCATGTGTTTTCTTTGGGTGAGAAGAAACAGTTGCGAAACAAGCCAAAACATCAGGCTCCCAGATTCATCGACAGTGGAAAGGCCAACAGAAAAAATGAAAGCCTTACAAATCTGCTGGAGTTGTTGTTCCTCACAGTCTTGGCATTGCCGAAGGCCTCCAGCAGCGGGTTGGACTGCAGGATGATGTCTTTGACGTGCTGCGAGGAGACAGAGGCAATGAGCTGTTAGCTACGTCACAGACAGACCATACAGCAGGTATACACAGCCACCACACACTTCACACCCTCACTGACTGACGGCTGCTGCTACGTCTCTGTGGAAGTTTCCATGCAAGCCTTTACACACACACACACACACACACACACACACACACACACACACACACACACATGCACACATTCAAGTCCACAGACAGGAACACAGCGTCTGGAGGACATTAACTTCCCTGTGAGCCATCTGCATGTCAGAAACACAAGGTTTAAATCGGTACAGCAGACAGAGTTATTCCTACTTCTATTATAGCACAGAGAAGTTGTGTGGACGTCGTTTCTCGGAATTTTTGCGCTCCTAAATTCAGTCTGAATGAAAAAAAAATAAGGTCAAGCACTTCACATTCAGCTATTTATAGGTTTCCATACAGTTCCAAGTTTATAACATGATCATGACGTACTTCTCTTTTCTGGAAAAATATGTTGTGTTTAAATGAGATTAGCTTTAAAACCTGCTGAATCCAGCAAATATTAACTGAAAGTGGGAACTTTTTCCCAACAGCATTTAAATATGTTTCAACAAAACATTGAAATAACTGTGATCTCATCAGTCTTTACGTATGACAATAGATACACATGATGAGTCTTTGTTACGATGACAATACTCAGCCAGATAAACAAATGTTTTACTGTCAGGGAGTGATTATCTATTCAAAACTATTCTCTCTCACATGTGAACCAAAACTATAAACACGTTGCATAAGAATGCTTGTGTCGTACTCAGCATACCGCACAGTGTGTGCAGAGCTGAAGGGAGGCATGTGAACATGAAGTGATGCCCCTGGGAAGTGGAAGATTTGGGGACAAGGTTCAAAGTGTGTTACTCTGCATGTGTGTATGTGTGTTTATCTACTGTAATAGCTTTATTTGTTTGTTTTTTTTAAATACTGCAAGAGTTATTTTCTTAACTCGCTCACAACACGTTCATTTATACTTAAAGAGGCAACTTGAAAACATTTGAAGAAGATATAAGTAAAACAGATGAGATTCAGCGTAAATAATCAGACTTCTAGCTCCACTGTTAAATTTACAGCCTGGAGATGATTTCTAACCCTGGCTTGGTGGAGCAAGCAGCTCTGAGTGGATTAAATATAAAACTCCAACTCCCATCATGGGGCAGGCATTTCCTCATCAAACTTTAGATCTTTATTGAGCTTAGGAAGTGGACATCTGCTGGTTTGGGGGGTCTGCCAGATGGCTGAAGGGGGCTGGGGAAATAAGAGGCTGCTGATGGCTGATAATGGGGAATAAGGATGAGGATGAGAAGAGGAGGATTGGGGTTAAAGGAGAGGAACGAGTGCAGGAAAACAGGAGTAACAGGTTGTTTGATTTCATGCTGTCCTGAGATTACATAACAGAGAACGGTAGTAAGATCATGAAATATTGCACTGATTAAAATGTCCCTTCTTCCCATATTTTTCAAATCATGCATCAAACTATTTTCTTTAAGAAGTATTACTCAGCATGGTAGTATTTAGTTTAGTCTTGTCTGTGGTCACTAATTCCTAGGATGTGCCATGCCTGTTTTTTTCTGCTTTTGTTTCCTTTTGTTTTCCTGCTACTTGCATATTCCCAAAAAAAAAGCATTTTTTCTTCTCTTTCCTGCAATTTAACTAAATAAAGTATCATCCTTTATCATTATCATCCTTTAAGATACAATTAATAAATACTGATTCCCTAAAATATGATTAATTGCACAGCTATCTTTCAATTTATTCAGCTCAGCATCCTAGAACACTCATACATCTTTCACTAGTGTCCTGAGAGACTCCTCTCACCTGTACTCTGGGTCCACCCCCCGACACTTTGGAGATGTAGCTCATAATATATTTGGCTGCCACGGTCTTTCCTGCTCCACTCTCCCCACTGAAAAACAAAGAACAAAAAAAGATTTAAGCAAAAGGTAATCTGAGTTTCTCCTTCATAAGCAGAACACATCATGCTTTCACTGACATTGTCTGAGGAGCACCAGGATGTTACATGCTGTACTTTCAGTGACTGCATGTGCCTGGTGCTGTTTTTTCCAGGTTGTCCACTTTGTTTCTTCTGACCTAACAAGCCTTTTGTTTGTTTCACTTTTCTCTGCACTTTATTAGTTTTTATAGCTAGCACAGCAACACAAGGAATCCACAGATTTGACACCTTTTATTGTTTTAATAACTTTTTATGATCTCATTGGTTGCTGTCTGATTTATTTTATTGACTTCCCCATCTAAAGTATCACCCCAAGGTCTGAAGTCTAACAACTTGCAGACTTAGGATGGACTTTCCCTGACATGGTCCTGATAGTCTTCAGTTTGTCTTATTTTGCTTTGAGTTTTAGCTCTTGCGCATGACATGTCATATAAGAAGGGAATTCAAGCATGTACCTACTCATACATATATCAAAACAAGAGGGGTATAAATAATGCTGTGTAGTTTTTAAGCTTCAAGTGTTTGTTCACAAGTGTTTTGTCTGAGCAGCGCTGAAGCAATTTGAGGTTACTTTGATTTCCAGGTGCAGCTAATCACGATGATACGTACATCTGCTTCACACAAATTTTACAAATCTAACATTTAATCATTCACAGCTATTGATCTTGTTTCATTTAAGGACACTATAAGCATTTGGACAGTGGAGGGAAGCTTTAAAAAGAGAGAGGAACTAAACATTTGTTTTGTGTGGTTGTATATTTGCATTTTGTGCATATGGTTTCTGTGTAAACAAGGATGACCTTTAACCCATCAGCTGCATGCTGAATAAACACATGAAACCCAAACAAACTCTGTTTACTGCATAGATAGACCAAATTTTGCTTTGTGGCACTGTGAGCACATTTCCATTCAGCGGCTGCATGAGTGCGAGGCCAGGGCACATCTGGGCAAACGAAAGCTGCAGCAATAAAAACATTAATTCTGTTCTGTCATATTCACAGTTTTTCCCCACATCCATTCTTCATCTATTTTCCTCCTTGTCTTTCTTTCACTCTGCCAGTGTCATACTTATTTTTACATATGTGGTTTGGCAGTGGATAACAGCAGACTCTGTTTTTTCTTTCACGGCCTTAAAGAGGAGTCAGGTCAGTAATGCCTCTGTAAGAAACACAGCTGCAGACTGTTAAAGGCTGCCAGAGGAAGTCATGGGAGCCACTCTATTACACAGCAGCCTCTATATGGACGTAACCCTCCCCCTTTGTACCTCCTGGTTTCTCCAAAATCCCTTTTTGCATTGTCTGGGCATACTACTCAAGTAACAACAGGAAACTGATATGCTGAGCTGAAGTTTTACTTGAAATGTCCGAGAAAAAACCTCCAGAGCTCTAACTGGGAGCATTGTTTTCTTCATCATAGTCTTCCTTTAAGAAACTATTTTTTGAGCCTACGAATGGGCGGGTCTTTTTTGTTGTGGTGCTGAAATGCTGAAGGCATTGTGAAGTTCTGCAGAGATTTATAACCAAACAAGGGCATGAGTGTAACAATGCAACAGAGGCACAGAGGTGTAAACTTGAACTTTTGTAAATCATTACTGACATCAGCTATGAGAGGGATGCACAGTCGACACTGACTTACTGTTTTGGTGTTTCTCCAATCTAATATGCGGGCTACATTCTCTTAGAGATAGTTCAAATACATGTACAGTACGTGCAAAGTGCATCAAAGAACTTTTCTGTGACATAGCATTCCCAAATGTTCTTAAAAAACACTGACGTCTTTTTGTTTTCCAGCAACACGATTCTGTCCTTGTCTGCTTTAACACGTTATTTAACACACACACACACACATAGGATAAAGTTAGGGACTTCAACTTTAAATTGATGGACCAAGCTTTAACTAACAAACAACCAATCAATCAAAAGAGAGAGAGAGAGACTTTCGCTAGGCGGCAGTGTGAATTTGTATTGGGCGCTGTTAGTACCAAAATAAAAGTTTCATAAAGCGATACAGATATCCCAATCACAGTCTGTCAGTATGACTCCAGTGGGTTATAGCCAGACTGCCTGTTGTAAAAATGGTGGATAGGCAGTTTTGGAGGCTATAAAGAGATTTCACAACGCTCAGAGACAGAACTGACCCAGTCTATGGTACGGACAAGCTAAGTTGCTATTGCTAAGTCTGTATCACTTTATGAAGCCTTTATTTTGGTATTTCCGCTGGGCGGCAGTGTGAATCTGAATATCAGCTAAATATTTCGGATCGCAGAGCAACATTTAACATTTAGATTTAACATTTAAAATGTATATCTATATTTAGCATTCAAATTTATGTTTAAAATGTATATTTATATTTAACATTCATATTTATATTTAACATTTAGATTTACATTTAACATTTAACATTTAGATTTATATTTAAAATGTATATTTATATTTAACATTCATATTTATATTTAACATTTAGATTTACATTTAACATTTGGATTTATATTTAACATTTATATTTACATTTAACATTTAGATTTACATTTAACATTTAGATTACATTTAGCAATTGGATTTAACAATTATTTTAACTTAATATATTTTTCACAACAAAATTAAATGTGAAGAAGATCACAAATATTCCTCTCAATGTGATTAAAAAGTGGCTTTTAAAAATCGACTCTACATTTTTATGACGTTTTGGAGCTTAGTGTGGAGAAATGTTGCTGTTATTTTCGTTTGCACAACTTTAAAAACGGCGCTCCATACGTATATGACAGAGATGAAGTGTTTCTGATCTGTACCAGAAACAGATGTGAAGCAGTTGCATCTCACATGACAAAAGTTTTGGTTGAGTCTTTTGAAGATTTCACGGCTCAGATTTCATCAAAATGTTTGAAGGGGAGTGCCAAACTGATAACCTGCTCCTGAATATCTGATCCAGATGTGCTGGATAAAGCTGCATCAGCCACATGCTGACATAAGCAGACAGAAGATGAAAAAAAAGTCACAGCTTCCAAAGAGGAACAGTCAGAACTGCTTGAATCTTAAATTCACCTGACAGATTTCCTTTGTAAATGTGAAAGTGAGTAAATATAGGCGGATGCTGACCGTGCTGCCTGGCCAGCAGTTCGCAGCAGCCTTTGTTTGCTCAGACCTGCTCCATCATAAAACCACTTCCATGCTTTTGTTTGCTGATGTAGTCGATCACAAAATCCACCTCAGTGCCTTTATGTGGGAAACTGAACTAGCAACTACTGGCTGTCCAAACAACAGGCGAAAGTGCTGAAGCAGGGCTCATTCATCATGAGGTAAGCACTATAGTAACCACTGTGCTGCTCAGGTGACTGAGCTGGAGGATAAAGGCCCAATCATGACACCGTATTTTTCTCTCTGCAGCTTTGCAGCACAAAAACATCTCTGACAAATCCAAACAGGCTGTGAAAGCACCTAAAAGTCCCACCAAATCCAGGGAGAAAGAGGGAGAGAGGTTCTGGACCAAAGATCATGCAGGTGTTCTTCCTGTGTTTTTCTTTTTAAACCAGGAAGTTCTTTAAAAATAGACGCTATAATGACTGCTTTGTTCCCATCTCACATCCTGAACTGAGGCCAGATCCAGCTGTTAAAGGTCCTTTTTCATATTTTGGTAGTAATGCACTTTCCTCCTGATTTTTATTTCACTCTAGATTAACAATATTATGAAAAACACCAAAGAGCTGTCACTTTCAGCCACTCAGCTGTTCAAAATAATGCGGGGGAACCAGTTCTGTTCTCATGTTCCCTCCCAACTAGCTCAGCTTTTGTTAGTACACCTCACAGGTCACATTGTGCAGATTACTATCAACATCCTTTGTCTCACTCTCTCTCCAATCCTGGACATTTAGAGTCTTGACTCACTCACAGAAGAGGACAAAGGTATATAAAAAAAAATGACTTATGTCACTGATGTCATGTCAAAAAGAGAATTTGATAGCTATCGCCTCTGCCTGCAGTTCATATTTGTTGTCACAAGCCATGAGTTTCATGATGCGTGAAGAAGGAAAGGAATGATTGTTGATTAAAGTTAGGTAAGTCGTACCTGATGATGACACATTGATTCTCGCTGTCAATCATCATGTTTCTGTACATGTTGTCTGCCAGTGCGTAGATGTGAGGAGGGTTCTCGTACTGAGCCTGAGGGTGAAGAAATAAGTCAGTTAAAATAAGTTTCATGATAGGCTTTTTCAAACTTTGAAGAACTTTTAAACCAGGAAACAGACCAAAGGATAATTCTGGCTTTCTAAGGCCAAAACTAACAAAAAATGTTACTTTCCATCCAGGTATTGTCTGTATAGCAAGAGCCTAAAACAGCTTATTTCTCAGAAACATAAGCACCACAGCTAACCCCCAAAAATATATTTAGCACATTATTTAGATGAACAGTGTTTTACATCATCACAAAAAGCAGCATATACAATTTACTTTGACAATATCCCATATATTATTTATGTGAATCTGCATTTGTGCACAACATGTATGTGATCCCTTTTCTGAAAACAGTCCCCACACAATGCACAATTTAAATATACATCTGCCACTTTGTAAAAAAATGCATTGTAAAGATATTTCAGGAAATCACAAAGGCTTTCAAAGAGAGAGACGTGGGGAAATTGGATTTGTTGACAATTGAATAAATATAGAACAAGAAACATGTTAACCAATGATCAGCCATGATCATTGATGGACATATGTGATATGCATGAAAAGACAAATAGGTGGTGCATATTAGCTATAACCCTCACAGTCTGTGTCTATCTGCTCTCCCTCATGTTGTAACATATCCCTCCTGAATCCAAAAGTAAAAGCATCACTCAGTTTGGACTACATTAAGGGTCGCTGATCTTTTCAGAGAAATATGACACATCTGTTACCCACCAACTGAGTAGCCAAGTTGGCGCTCTCATGTCTCTTTAAAACTTTCCTGAACTTAGCTGAACTTTCTCCTGTATTTTCAGCTGATAGTGCTATGCAAATCTGAACCCAGTGCACTTCTCTACAACTACAATCTTTCTTGCGGTTAAGTTTGGCATGTGCAGTGCTGAGTGTTTTCACAGTCTGTGAGGATTTTAAAAGTTATTCAGTGTATTCTCCGTCTTAAGGAGAGACAAGCCCCACTCTCTGCAGGCTGGCCAAGAAAGGAGGCAAACTTCGACAGGCTGTTCTATGAAGGTACTGCCAAGCCTTCTTAATGGTCAAGTCGAGATTTTGACGGAAACATCTTTGTCAGCCCCCCTGGAAAATTAGCACTGCAACAAACCCAGGTCATTTTGAATCTTTTACCCGTCTGACTGTTGCCATCAGAAACCCTGAGGCACATCAATACTTTTAAAATATGAGGTGAGTTTTCTGGTTTTAAGTCTCTCAGACAAAAAAAAAAGGCATTTCCAAACAGGAGTGTACTTACAGCGCCCTGATACATCTCAACTTCTTTTTCCCCAAAGTATGGCATCTGTTTGAAGGGGTTGACGGAGATGAGCACAGGTCCAATATATGTCTGATGAGGATACATGTTAAGGATCTAACAGGGGAGGAAAACAAATAAGCAAAAAACAAAATGCAGCATATTTGAATCATGTTGTATTTGAAATGCAGGAATCTTCCAAAGCTCAAACATCTGTAACACTTCTTTAGGGGGATCATAAAGCTGTGTAGGAAGGAAATCACTTTATCAAAGGCTGCCATGATGCCAAGGGTGCAACAATCAAGCAGTGGAGTATTTGGTGATTGAGCCTGAGGCTAAATGAGTATCCAGTGCTTACAAACGACTGAGAATAGGCCGACCATGTAACACTGTGAGGTTTTATGCTCTGAAGCCAAAACGCTGCTCAAGGCAAATAAAGCTGCTATTGTGGGTGGCCTACAGTGACCCAAAGCCTTGGCAAGGAAACCTAACAGTTACGGCTATTTATTGACCCAAATCAGAGGCCTGACGCAGAGGTTTCAAACCCCAAACTGCTTGCATTTACCCCACTTCATAATCCCTGAGACTGCTCGAGTGTGGATGAAGTTTATGTAATAAGCTGCTTTGTGAACGCTTTGGGTCACTTTTCAAAGGGGTCATTCATTCATTCATCAAGTAATTTTACGTCATGAAGGGCTTATGTGTGAGTGTGTGACCACAGCTGCACTCGAGAAAACCTGAACCTTAAATGGAAATCGAATGTCTCCCTGCCAATAAGAATGTGGCTCTCTGAAATTAACAGCTGCGTATCCCTGGAAAATAAGTGACTGGCTGAGGAATAAGAATAAAACATGAGAAAGATGTGGCAACTCTTTCTGGATTGTGTGGCACTAGAATCACTTTTCCAGTGTTAATTCTGATTGTATTGAGATTTTATTATTATTATTATTAAGTTATATTTTGGGGCATTTTTGTCTTAATTAGATAGGACAGCTGGAGAGAGACAGGAAATGTGGGGAGCAGAGAGAGGGGGAGGACACACAGCAAACGTAGGTTGTCGGGGCCACAATGTTGATTTTCATGTCTTATTTGTTAATCATGATTATTTCCTTTTTATGGTTGACTTCATTTCCGGTTTTGGGTTCATGGGTGTGGTTTACCTCTTATCTACCTGTTCAGTTGTGTGGCGGGAGGCATACAAAGAGGGTGAGTGGGGTTGAATACTTTTTGTTGACCGCCACCGTCAACGTCATTATCATCGTTTATTTAGATCTTTTTTGGTATTGAATTATTTTGAGTGTATTTTAATAAATAGAAAACTTTCCTTTGACTTTGATTTTGATTTATGGCAAGACGCGTCACAAACACGAACCCACTTAGTGTCTGCGGCACCTTTCAATCTTAGCCGCTTCATAGGAAGAGGTCGTGAGTCGAACCTGTGACCCCTGCGACGAGGACTAAAGCCTCTGTATATGGGGTGTGCGCTTAGAGCGCTAGGCCAACGGTGCCCCGTCTTGTAGATTTGTTTGTCTAATTTCTATTTCATTTGGATCTTTTTCAACATATGTTGTCTAGTTAAAGTCATATTATCATTTATTTTACTTTATTTGTATTCCCTTTTCCTTTTAATACAAATAGAGTCAATGTTGGTCAATATGGTCAAACTTTAAAATGCTAAAATAAAACATAGAGAAAGAAAACCCTAACCTGAAATGAAAATGAAAAGATCTCCCAGAACAACATTTTTCAATCCTTGTCATGGCTCCTAAAAAAAGAATGCAGCAATGCTCTGAATTAAAAAGTTTCTCACACCACTTGGTTTGCACCTTACATGGATAAAACTGAAGTAAATCAGACTTTGTTAAAGAGAAGAGGTTTGAGGTCTGGGTTGATGTACGCACAGAGGGGCCCTTCCCCCCCTGCACACGGCAGAGTCTCACTGTGGAGGCGCTACGTCCCAACACTGAGCTATTACTCACTGCTACTGTGACGCTATGAATGACCATTCAGCTATTCTGGGAAAACGCAGGCATGAGACTGGACTCAGATATTTCTCGCCGGGTTGTGAACTTCTGTAGCAAACAAAGGATACAAAGATGTAGTCATCCATGTATCTCTTCTTGAGGTTGTCCACGATGGCGTCCTCGTTGATCTTGCTGAGCAGGACCATGTCGTCCACTCCACTGTGTTTGACATTGTGGCTCTGCCAGTGGTACCGGTAGTGCCCCCTGCTCCCCTGCAAAAACAAAAACACACAATGTACAACTGTTATTGATGAGTTCAAACAGTAAGACAACTGACTAGTCTGATGTGGAAAGCTCAATTGCTGTTGTCCAGGTTGTAGTTTGTATAAATTAAGGTTATCTGACAAATAATTTTCATTTCAGGGTTTCTTAATTCATCAGCAACTAGAAAGGAATCAAACAGTGACAAAGAGGAGGAGATTAATACTATATTTCAAGTTAAAACCATAGACTGTATAAAATATGGATGTGGTATCCGTGACGTCACCCATCTGTTTCTGAAGCGCTGTTTTGAGGCCAATCGGCGGCAGCAGCCATATTGCTGCTGTCGAGCGACTGTGACTTAAAGAGGCAGGCTTTGAGCCTCCTCGCCAACAGCTACAGTGTTCCCGCCTGTCAATCAAGTCAGCTGTGCCTCTCATTGGAAGACTCGTAATCTCAATATCTTTGAAACTGCTGCGTTAGAAAAAATTCACCCCCTGTACAGTGTGAGCCGATCAAGAGATGAGCTATCCAGACTACACTTGTCTTTTGTACCAGGCTGTAAACATGTTTATTTCTGCTGTAAAGATCGGCTTTTTTGAATTGGTGTGTATGTGGTGTCGGGTACTTCCGGAGCCAGCCTCAAGCGGATCCTCGATGAATTACAGTTTTTAGCACATCCGCATTGGACTCATATTTTTAGACCGGAGGTTGCCGCTTGGTTAAAACCTTGAGTTTGATAATCTACTAGCTGTGGTCAGATACAGATAACGTTAGCATCCATTCACAGACTTGTTAGTTTTACTCTTAGCTAATAAGAGAAGCTACAATTAGTGGCAAATAATGTCACACACACTTAAGGAAAGAAATTCCTTGAAAAAAATCTTTCCTTCATTTTTTTTCCCAGATTGTTAGAATATTATTCCAAGCTAACATAAGCTAACAATGAGCTAGGAGTTGTTTGAATGCTAATGCTAATGGTTAAGGCGTATGTTTTTTTCAGATGAAATAGATTTTCCTTCACATTTTCACTGTTTATTGTCTGTGCCGTTGCTCATTAACCGAGAAGCAGTTAAAAGTTAACACTTAGAGCTTAAATAGAACATAAACTGGAAGCCAGCAGAAGTACAATATAACAGCATTTTGAATTTCCAACCTCAGAAGAAACATCGCCTCAGAAAAAAATGGCCGTCATGTGAATGTGCTGAATGAGACAAATTGAACTCATAGAAAGTCCACAGTAACTTCATGTTGGTACAAACGCTTTGCTCCATGGAAGAATTGTAGTTTAAAAGCCCACCAAGAGGCTGTGGTTACATCAGACTGCTGAAATAATCAGACAACTTGAAAGCCAAGAATAATTTGGTTATTTACACAGCAACGTAAAGTCAAATTGTGCACATTTTGTGAACACAGCAGCATATTGAGCCATGTTTACTTTATAACAGTGCAAGGTCAGATTCCCAGAAGTGCTTTGTGTTATTTTTCTAAGTGTCAGAAATGCTTTGACCCAGCTTTTTTTGTCCACATCCTAACAGTCTGGTTTCTGCACACATCCCTGTTATTTTGTTTTATCTGAGTGAGTCTCTGGAGAACTGAGGTCATTCATCATGCGCTATGAGTCAGTGTTGTCTGGCTACTGTGGATGAGGGTCACAATGTGCTGTGAGGAGTGAGTCTTTTTCTCCTGGACTGAGATCCACTTAAAGCCACAGAGACCATCCAACACATAAGTCAACACACAATTTAACCCCTGACTTCCTGCCTGTTCAGTCAGCAAGCGTGGAGAGAGGGGGGAGCAGAAGGGCAATCTGAACAATGCCATTACAAAAAAGGACACTAATACTTCAACAGCACGATGCTCTGCTATCTTCAGTAAAGTCTTATTAAATTATATTTTAAAAACATCATCTAAATGTCTACACAAACTGATGATTGGTTGGTTAACCACTTCAGAGTCAAACACCACAACAACTATGAGATGTATATGTGAAATTTTGCATTGACACTCACAATGCTAAGAGGATGAACTGAACAGACTTTTCCTCTCGTGCCTCCGAGAGGTTCATATCAAGGGCTTTTGGTAAAATGATTGCATGTATTTCCATGACATGTGGAGCAGATGTTTATGGTGCCCTGAGGTCAGATTCTACTGACTTTGGTGAAACCCTGACTCTCCAGGAAAATATTAGAGAGCTAAATTCTTTGGTCTGCAACCAGATACTGAAAAAAAATAGGGTTATTCCCTCTAGCTGCGTCTGCACTTTTTCTAGGTGTTTATCTATGTTCTTAAGTATACTAAATTCGCTAACACTGCAGTTTAAATAAAGTTTGAATAGTAAATATGTGACACAGCCTCTCTGGAGATTTCAGTGTCTCACACAAAGAAAGAACCCTGTCTGCAAAGTTTAAGAGAAGTGAGAAGTACAACATCCACATGGCATTGCCTGTAGGTGGTTGAAGTCAACATAGTAACTCAGGAGAATAAACTGAATGACTGGCCAAGATAATGAATACATTTGAATGGTTTCTTAATGTTCCATATCAGGAAGATAAAACATCAAACCCCAAAAGCTCTCCTTACTGGAGTGCTAATAAATACATGTTAGGATCCTGACATGCTTAATTTTTAAGGGAACATGATTAAGATTATACCCTAATACATTCCTTTTCCACCTTGTATGGATTTAGTGAATCTGTATTACAAAGTGAAAACTTAATGTAATTTCTAATATCATGAATGTATGAATAAATTATGAATCATATCACTCCAGGTCCATTTAAAGCTGCTGTGAGGAACTTTTGTTTTGTATCGATTCTGGCGCCCCCCTTGTGGACAAAGTGATACCTCTTATCTCTTGTCCTATACATGCAAAAGGAGTGTTTTCAACAAAAGCCTTATCCTGTTGTGTTCAACTGTCAACTTTATCAGGCAATGTGATTATTTTCCATGAAAACAGTCAAATAAAGGCTGTTTCTGAAGCAAGATGTCCATCATCTGGTCTGACATCTACCCTCCCAGGGCAGTTTCAGGCATTAAAATTACAACAGAGAAGGTGCCAGTGTTGCTGCTGATGGATTTGTTTGCTATTGAAGGTCATAAAGAGGCATCAGTATCATTTTCAGTCTGTTTCTCAGCCAGTTCAAAACTCCTCACAGGGCCTTTAAGCTACTAACCATGCAGATGGAGTTTGCCAAGTTTCAAAGAAATTTTGATTCTCCCATTAATTTTTTCCACACTTTTCAAATTATTTTAAGGGCCCCTCATGTGTGTTTAAAACCTGAGGTCAAGGGTCAAACACTAAAACACAAGTTGGGTAAACATTCCCACAGTAGCATCCAAAAAGAAGATGCTTCTTAGTGTTAATTCGCAGCAGCAGCAGCTAAGTGGACCCTATGGTGATATTGTTTTATAAACTGCTGTTACTTGGGTCAAGGATTTACTTTGTTTCCAGGAAGTACCATGAAACCTCTGAATATGGGAACTGAATATATACTGATAGAGAAAATTTAGACACAGGCTCAGAAAACAGTCAGCCTATAATAAGAGTTAAAAAAACAAAAACATAAAGGATACAGGATAAATGAAACAGTGACTGCAAAGAGGAAAACTGGGATTACAAAAGGCCACACAGTAACACCACTTTACAAAAAAAACAGAAATTTTGCATTCAGTAATAAACTCTGAACTGTTCACCAAAGAGGCCCGGCAAGCTTTTAATATCCTCCAGGGTGACTTTATTCTCTCCAACAGCAAAATTAGTAACACTTTACAGACTAGATCGTAGCATGGGAGAGGGCGAACAATGTTTACAGCTTTCTGCTTAATTCACTGAGTATTTTCCCCCAGGAGGGAAGCAGCCAATTATAGCTTGATTAATCCTCTAGATCACACCCATTAACATTTTTACTGCTTTAGAGGTGCAGCAGAGAGAGAGAGATGCTGACTTTCTTACTTCCTTGGCAACTATGACATGGTGATGTCACTATCAGGGGAAAAACACCTCCTGGCAACGAGAGGGGATTATGAAGCATAGACACAAAGAGAAACCGTTAAAACACACTTTCTGCACCACTTAGGGTTTTTTCTAAAGAGATAAAGTATCACAACAACTGTCTGCTCTTAAGTCAAGTCAAGCCAGTTTTGCTTTTAGAACTCTAAAATTACAAATTTGTTTAAGAGAGCTCTTTATAAATACAAGAACAGACACTCAAGACCATCAGTTTGGACAATTATTAACGGGGTAAAATCAATAATGAAACCTCAAGGGAAGCCTCAGAGAAGACATTCAAGCATTCGAGTGGTGTCACTTTCACAAGAGAGAAGCAGAAGTAATAAAATATTTAGGAAACACAGATTGTTGAATCCAAAGTAAGTAGATAGTACAAAATACTGTGCAAACATTGAGGATAGTAATTGAATTTCATGCAAAATATCAAAGTGTGTGGTTTGACGACTGTATGTGGACACTGGACAACTTCCAGTGGGATTCAAGAGCTAGGTTCCCTTAGTTTCTAGAGTACTTTCATACAAGATAAACTCAGAACTTGCAACTTATGCCCTAACTTAGAGGACTTACAGGATGAAAACAAGGTAAAACTGATCTGCCAGGGGTTTGACATTGCCTCAGTGACGTGAGTTATGTTCCCTACCTCTCATATCAAATCACTCACACCTTATTTTTACTCAGCAAACTACTAGTTATGCCTCTGATGCCTTTGAGAGAGGAGACGGTTTTCCATAAAAGCACAAGTTAGGAGCGAGTGCTGCCCAACCCAAAGTGAAAACAATTGAACATGCTATATTTAACCTCTTTCTGCTATGTCTGGAATGACAATGTGCACATTCAAGAAGGGAGAGGTAATAAGATGAACGCGCAGGAGGTTTAAATGTTCAGAGGATTGGTTCATCTGTTTTGATTCAGGCCCAGTTTAATAAGGCACAAGGACTAAAGAAAATATTACTACTTGCAGCAGTGGGCTTGGGAGTAGCTGTACAGAGAACGAGGGCTGCACTATTACACATAAAGACGTCTGGGATGTGCCTGAAACAACCACACTCCTCCTCCTCCTCCTCTGCTGCTGCTGGCTGCTGAACTGCAGCGGAGCAGCCAGAGGTGGAGGGTCGATATACTCAAGTGATTGTAGTCGGGCGTTTGGGTGGAGGGTCACTTCCCCTACACAGATTACTGCTCTGTCCTGGGCTTTGAAACATTCATGAAACTGCTTCCTTGTGTTACCATCAAACTGATACACTAGTTTTAGTTCTGATAGAAAAGCTAACAACACAGTTATGATTCGCGTTATCACAGATGTTTGCTAACTTAACTGAATGTACTTTTCAGAGTCAGGAAAATAAGACATTTTGCTTTTCTTTAAAGGTCCTTCTACACTCTTAGATTTCTTTGTGATGTGTGTCTCTATAATTAAAGAAGATTAACCCTTAGACTAAGTGGCAGCTTAGTTAACGCCATGACTTTTTGTAAAACATCATTAACAGTGTGATGTTCCTCTTCTCATCCCCCAAGCTGGACTCATTGGCTGAGAGCTGTGATGTAGAACCTCAGGCTTCAAAAACTGAGATTCAAAATCCATAACTTAAACTTACTAAGTTTGAGAAAAAATGTAAAACCTTTTATGGACTACAGTAAAGACAGCTCCATATCCCACTGAGCAGAATGTAACTCTATGAAGATGCCACAATTGTAGCCCATCACTTAAAGTGAAGTTTTGATTTATAAACATTCTGATTATCATTGTTGTTGGGTTTGTTTGTTTGTTTTTGTCTGTTGTTAAATCAGTATTGTTGTATGCCCTGTTGTGATGGCATTATAAATATATTTTGTTGTTTGTTTGGACATTCATACATTTAAAGGATATTTGCTAAAATACCAGATCTAACTACATAGAAATAGTGTTATGGACAGATTTTGCCAGTTTTGATACCGTATTTGATGTTATGCATGTTTTGTGTGTATCTGTTTTTAGTTTCACAGATTGGGTCTGGATCACATTGTAAGAAAGCTGTAAGATAAGGACAAACAAGTAAAAGCCTGAACTTTACTTCTACGTTTGAGTCTTCATTCAATCCTTTTGATGCCCAGGACATCTGTTTCGCTATCTGTCACGTAGTTCAGCTTTACGGACAAAGGGGACAGAATACCTGTATACTTTTTCAGAAGAAAATGAACGAAACTAATATGTTAACAAAACAGTGTTATGTTCCTGAAGTTTGCAGACTTATTTTAGCTAATCAATGGGATTATTTTCAAGGAAATGGAACACCAAACACTACTTATATCATAGATAATACTTTCAAGCACAAAGGTCAAACATTTAATGGTTCCAGTCTCTCAAATATAAAGTTTTTTTTTGTCATTCTAGAGAGTAACTGTAGAGTCTTTTGGGCTGACGTGTTGGTTTCATAACCATTTTTTTTAACATTAATGTTTTCGCTGTAGCTAAAGCCCTATTTGCCAAACACAAGAGATCATGTTTAGTTAGCATAAAAGCTTACCATCATAAGCAGCCTATCAGATAATGAAAGCTCTGATAGGTGCTCACAGAAAAATGGCCTGGCAGATGTCTAAGTGTGTTGCTCATAGGGGTAAAAGTGATAACCAATCATTTTCTGAACTGTAGGTCGTGTAAGATTTGTGGTATTTCGTTTTTTTCAGTGGTTGATTGCTGAACGCCTTATAGTGCACACATATGCACACTCAGACTGAAGTCTACAGAGGCCTTCACAGCACCATCACCATGGAACCGCAGACTTTCCCCTGAGTGCAGCACTGTTCACAAGTCACGACAGATCCAATCATCTGACATAATATCATGTTTTCTGAAGCAGTTTATCAAAACTACAGTACTTCATATTTTGACGGCTGCTTTTAAAATACTGATTAATGGAATAAAGGAAGAAATCAGAGTACAAAGATTAGGCGTGATTAGTTCCCCCTCTGAGAACCAAAGATAATCAACTACGGAACAAGACCTTCTCCCAGAAGTTACCATATAGAGGAATTTCAATAAGTCCTGATCCATAAGACCAGGGTTTCCCTCCATTCAAATACCATGACCATATATGGAGAGTGCTGAGCAGCTCTGGCCCGCTGTACAGGAAATGGCTGGGTTTGATTCAGGATCAGAAGCGGCACTTTTCCCCTCATTTCTCCCTTCTGTGCTGTTCTCCTTCTGCACATCAGGATTTGACACACAGTCCACCATGTGTTAGGGCCGTGTTTCTGCTCTGTACTATGAGGGGGAACTGGATGAAAGCCATGAGAATGAATTCCTCTCTGCTAAAATAAGAGTCGTTTATCACTCTGCACCAAAAGTCTACAGAAATCACACAGCTTTGATACGAGTCAGTGACTGAATGAAAATGAGTAAAGCTGTACGGAAACCACGCTGGTCTCATTAGAAGGTGTTATTTTTACCCTCTGAGGCCAGATCTAACTTAACACAATCCTCCTCCTAGTACTACAAGGCTGACTAGAACTGCAGGCAAGAAAAATTGAGTATTTTAATGAATGGGAATTATACTTCAGCCTAGGATGGACTACTTAAAGGGAGACCCCTGATAAATCCTTGTGTGGATTAGCTGTGCCAGCACATACCGGCTAACTTGACCTAGTTCTTGATATTAATTCTGCTTCAAAGTGCTCCAGAAACATTCTTTAAGTTTCAATAATGTTTTGCTTGCAGATTTCACAAACAACATCCAGCAGTGTAGACTAAAATAAAATATATTCCCTCAATCTACTTTAAAATCAAACAATGCAGCTAATACACTCCTCGAAAGAAGAAGAGGAACTGGTGGCTGTATATTGATAGGCTATTGTTACTATTTTTAAACTTTTGTTGCCTAAAGGACAACATCTCAAATCTTGGACTTCATTACCACTTCCTCCTTTAAGACAAGTTAAAGATCAACTTGTGATCGTAGAAAAGCTAATCAGTAGCCAGCTTGAATAAGTGATGAAAATGTGCTGTTGAAAGAGCTGAACCAAGCCACAAGTAATCTAATTTGGTAAACATGTGTCACAAATTAAAGTACAAATGAGGGAAATTTCCAGTCATGGTTGAAGGGTCCAAGCTGTTCCAAAAGGACTCTCGTCAGATGAAATTCAGATCAGGGGTTTGTTTTGTTTTGTACCAAAAGCTTAAAGGGACTTCATGTATGCACAAGTTAAAAACATCTTTCTGTTTCACGTTTTTTAATGTCTGCGATTTCAACCTTCACATTAGGTTAGTAATGGAGCTTGTGTTATTTAGGATTGGAAGAGGACTGGGAAACAATATTTTTTTACCCTCATTGCCTGAATGTGTTTTTTTAAATCAGTGATTAGGTCTTGTAATGATTGAATCCGCTTTCAGTTTTGACTGGTTTGTGCACCTAAATGTTGAGGAACATACTTGCTTCTTTTTTGTCTAATTTCTCTGTTTCAAAGTCTGGTTCCATACTTGAAGACTAAAATAACGTTGACTGAAAGGTAAGGTTTGTCACAGTTTTCTTGTCTCAGTTTTGCTGCGAATGAATGAGGAGGTCGTTCAAAGAAATTACTACAGCACAATACAAACACAGACAACCCCTGATAAATCACAGTATGTCTTCCAGCATGGGCGTTAACTTTTTGTCAGCATGACAACCAAATTGCTTAACTTTTCCAACTCTGAAAACTTCCTGGAAATGCAAAAATGTTTGAAACTGACTCTTTGATAATCAAATATCCGAGCTTCTTTGAATGCATCAGCGCTGTAACAACACACAGAAGGAGCAGGCACCAAAAGTGAGTTAGAGATTACCTATCTGAAGACAGACTGACCCCTATGCAAGTTCATTGCTTTACCAAGTTAAGTAACTACAATCTTTAAAAAAAAACGTATATACATTAGAAAATGTATGTTTAAGAACTGCACCACGTGTAAATGGAATAAATTGCTGTCTGATTCATACTAAGTCATGGTGCCCAAACTGTAAACATGGATTTAACATAGAGCAGGCATGTCCAAAGTACGGCCCAGGGGCCAATTGCCGCCCAAGGTCCATTTATTTATGGCCCCAAGCTTCCATCTCAAATTGTGTTAGTTATAGCAAAGAAATGAATCACCTTCTGAATCATCTGTACATTTGCAGTTTCTTTAAAGTGCACAAACAAAACTAAAGTCAATCCGGAAACGTCTCAAAAAGCTTCATATGGACTACTTGTATAAAGCCAAAGCTATGGGAATTCTCCAAGACGGCATAAAAAGAAACACAAGAACTCTTAAAGCTGACAGGTTTTCAAATAAATGTTTTTATCATGATGTGAAAATGTCTTGATGAACACTAAAAGTTCAGAAGACACAAAAGAGGTCACAAGACAAGATCAAAAATATGAAATTGTACAGAAAAGGCTAATTTGGTGCATAAAAAAATGTTCAGAACTCAGGAAAATAATTATTTTGTTCTTAAAAGTTTGTCTGCTGGTCAGACAAGTCTTAAAAACAACATGAAAAGAAGTTTGATGAAATCCAGATCTTGACCCTGCCATAGGAAAATAATGATACAATTCCCACATTGCCCGACCCTAATGAAAACATTTTCCCCCAGAAGAAGATAAGTTGCTAATCTTTACATGGTACTTCCTAGTAACTGTTTTATTGAGAAAACATTTAAAATAATTGATATTAATAGAGATTTCATATCTCATTTAGGATTCCTAAGTCTCAGTAGGGAGTCCTGGCCCTGAGGTATTCTGACAACATCACATGTGGCCCTCTTTGAAAAAAGTTTGGACACCCCTGACATAGAGCTTTTAGCCATACTGCTACTGGACACTATTTCAACTTAATAAGGACTAGAACTGCTACAAAGAGTGTTCACTCCTAGACTAAGCCTGAAAAACTTCAGTTTTCTGCCATTAATGTGTGGGTGATTTTTACTGATTTTCCCTGCTACACTTGAAGTATCAGCATCTCTGGTTTGTACTAAAACAGCTTGAGGAGTTATTGCTGTCTAAACAGCATTTCCACCGTCTCTGCAGCTCTGTAATCAGGCCAGATGCTGATAAACTGCTGACTGAGACAGGCAGAAGGACAAGATCAACAACTATGGGAGAAGAGCAGTGTGGTGTGTGTGTGTGTGTGTGTGTGTGTGTGTGTGTGGTGTTGGTCAGAGCAGTGACCCACAGTGCAGAGAGCCTATAACTACAGAGGGATGGGATGCTCATTAAGGTCACATGCCCTCCCCCACACACACCACACACTCCATACACAGGCACACCAGCTTCATCTAACGTGATGTTGAAATCTTAATGGGATAACACTCGATCAAGAGTAAATCCACTCAGCACTACACGAGCCTAAACATTGACAACTCTGCTAAACTGAAAGCGTTTATAATAACCTGGTGATGAAATGGATGGATATAAATTAACAAAGTTTTAAATTTACTTTTAAAGGTCTTAGATTTTCATTTTGTTGTGTTCTCCAAGTGGTAATGGACACCTTTCTATCTGGGGCATTAAATTGTTTTATTTACAGGTCAAAGATTTTTCAGATTATCCAAAGAGTGTGTCACTTCAACCTCAAATAGAAGTCTGTATACAGAGCCTCTATTTTCAAAACAACTTACTTATAACAACAACTTACCATTATTGTTATACTTGGGGGTCTTAGTCTGCATTTTTTGATGACAGACTAATTTTAAAAATCTGAAGAATTCCCCACATAACCATCAGGGAAGTTTCATCGTATCACGTAACAATTGATCAATGTTGATTCAGGAACAACTGCCCAAGGCCATCACGACGATGACATCACTGCCTGGGTGTGGTAAGAGGTTAACATAATCCAGTCGTCTTTTTCTGTGTACATCGCGTTTAATGAGAAGTCAACTTATTTCGATAAAATTTTTTGGGTTCTGAGGTCATGGTGAACATCAACGACTCTTTGGCTTTATCAATACATTCAAAAGTTGAAATACAGCTGTTTTCGTATAAAACATATTTGAAGTAAATTAAAAGATAGCTTAACCTTGTGGTTCAAGAGCCAGCCGACATTTGACGGCCTGAAATGCCACACATTTTACTTCACAGTGACAGCTCAAAGTCAAACTCAATGTCACATTTCATGTAACTCAAGAAACAGTTGTGATAAGTTATGCATATTGACTTTCAAACAAAATGTGTAATGTCTTCAATTTTTCCATAAGCCCTGAATCCCAGCAACCTAGCCCCCAGGTCTCATCTCAGTTACTTAGGAACAAACAGCAGGGCAGCAGACTACCACGCAGTCATCCACATCATCAGACTCTGTCAATAAAAACATGTCAGTCCTGAACTGTGTCTGGTTACAATAACTTCCTATGATCAAAGACATGCTGCCAAAGTACTGGAAATGGTGCCTCCACAAGGAATATGAAAGATATGGAAAATGTGAGTTATGTGAATATGAGGGTTTTGTTCCAGTGGATGATAACCACCTGCATACACAGAAGAAGAAGAAGAAGAAGAGAAAAGAAGAAGAGGAGAGAAGAAGAAGAGAAGAAGAAGAAAGAAAGAAAAGAAGAAGAAAAAAGAAGAAGAAAAGAAGAAGAAAGAAAGAGAAGAAGAAAGGAAGAAGGGAGAAGAAGAGAGGAGAAGAAGAAAGGAGAAGAAGAGAGGAGAAGAAGAAGAGAGAAGAAGAGGGAAGAAGAGGAAGAGAGGAGAAGAAGAAGAGAGAAGAAGAGGGAAGAAGGGAAGAAGAGAAGAAGAGAGAAGAACAGGGAAGAAGAAGAGAGAAGAAGAAGAAGAAGAAGAAGAAGAAAGCTGGCAGCAGGAACTCTACTTTGCCTCATAACTTGAGTGGTGACAGTGGTCACTTGAATGTAATTGGGAAAGCAGCATAAATAATGCACACCAACCTGCCTCTTCTCTGTTTTCGTGTCTAGATTTCTCGCTCTGTTATGGATCTCATGTGCTGGAGGTCAAATTTGGGGGAATAATGAAAATACATTTATTATTGTGCTAGGATTCAGTAACACGAGCACTGCCTGTCAGTGATGATGTTATAATACTGTGGCTGCAGGGCAGGGCTGAGCACTGTCCCTCCCAGAGAGAGAGAGAGGACATAATGATCGAGTGTAAACAGATACCGCCCGACTTTTAACACATCTCAGACTTAACTGCACAAAGTTTCAGCTTCACAGAGGCAGCACTTTACCATGGAAAGTTTGATTTAACATTTGAGATTGAATCAGCAACAAAACTGCTAATAAAAGTTAGTATCAAAGCCTGTGTGGTTCAGGATGGAATTCAGCTGTAATTCCAGACAAGACACATGTCACCAAGCTGCCTCAGTAGTGGTTGAATGTAAACAAACCATCTGCAGTGGAAACTCATTCATTGCCATGCCTTATGCTGCAGGCAAATACATGTAAGACACTAACTTCAATTACTCTTTCAGTCTTTCAGTTTAAAGGGAAGAGAAGAGTGACAGAGTGAATCACGTGTAACAAGGCAGCATCTAATTTGGTAAAATGCCATGAAACCGGGCAGGGCAGTCTCGTTACAGGAAATGATGAATTATTCTAATACATTCCTCACTTCTTTGGAGGTAGAGGAGGACTCATAGACTCGTGAAGTTTTGACAAATAGCTGAAAAATGGGACAGGATCTTGAATTTGGAGAACATCCTTTAGGGCTACGAAGTTCATCATTTTAAAGCTTGCCATGGACACAGAGGTCCTCTAATATCAACATCATGAAGCTACTAAGCAGCTCTATTCATGAAGTCGCAATAGATCAAGCTTCTAGCTGAGTTTTTGCGACCAGAAGGCTTGCTAAATGTAATATCATCATTAAAAACAGAACCAGGAGACGAAGGTCTACAGAGTGTCAGAAAACTATCTCTGAAAAACACCAATTTGTGGGAACTCCTTTGCAGTATGTCAAAACTCTTTGGGTTTTGGAGTACAGTGTTGAAAGGCTCGTAGCGGTCAAAGGTGCTTCATATTACTGTGAGAAAGGCCACTGAGGGTCAGACAGGTCAGCACTGTTTTCACCTGAGAGCAAGGACACATTTTCCCAACCCCTGTGGTTCCTGTAAATGACATTTGTTTCTCCAGTGAGTTCAGGGTTTGTTAACACATGAGACAAATGAATGTCAATGTGCTATCTTGCTGTAATCGAAACTAAACTGTCACAAATCTAAAATACATTTTGTATTGCGTGTTGATTGGGTAAAGGGGTGTGGTGCATTTATATGATGAATGAGAGTTTAATGACATTGACTTAATCAGCCCCACCACTGTGAGCACTATAATAATGAAGCTAAAAGAAATGAGTCAGATGTTAAATTCATGCACTGAAAGCACAGAAATTAACAGACCAGCCAGCACTTGTTGATGATGCAGACTCCAACTGAAGGCAATTTCTAAAAGTACTTAATATAAATAAAAACGACTGAAGATTAAGTTCAAGAATGTCTGCTTCTTTGATAAATGGATGAAAGAAATGTGTAGAAATAAAAGCGGGATTACAATCAGAGAGGCTCATTAATCGTGCTTTATATGAAAGTAGAGGAAAGCAAAGGCAATCAAAGCTGAACAAAAACAGGTGTAAGATATATTACAAATATTCACTGCTAACATGCAGTGGAAGCTACAATATTTCTTATGTGGCATTGGATAAACAGTGAAATTAAATGCTGATAAAATTCATAAATAAGTGTTTGTTTACTGCACTCTTAAAGCTAACAGGAGAAACTGGGTCCTGCATCATTTCAGTGACATATTGTTGAGGTATATGTTTATGTTTTTTTTTACAAGGAAGAGTTCATACAGATATATGTTTTGCCAGTCAAATGATCCAAGAACCAAAAGATGATGATATTTATCTCATATCTTTTAGCTTTATCCATTGTATTTGACACAAGCTGCTGTTGTCAAAAACAGACTGAAGCAGCTAAACCAAGCCCTGAGTCAATATTTGTTTCTGTCTGTTAGTTTTATTCAGTTCACAAAAACAAATCAATATTAAGAACAAAGTGATTTTATACAAGCATTACAGATAAGTGGCAGCCCATTTGCTGAATACTACACAACGTTGATAAAACAACTGATAAACATGCACTTTAAAGACAAGATAATGTTGCTTTGACTATAATAAAATGTAGCTAAGATTATAATTGTGTTAAGTCCTCTCTGTTGACTCCTTTTTATCTTGTGTTTTTTAATGAAAAACACCTTAAGAGGATACTTTTCTGACACTCCATGACTCACTTCTAGCAATGCACTGACTCAACTCTGCCATGGGAAGTGGGCCAACAAAGACATCTAATTCAAACCAGCTAATTTAGACTCTTTCCAGTCAGTTACTTCATGTTTTTATAGAGGAACACAACAGCTGACAGGCCTTTAAAAGGATCTGACACAGTTTTTGTTTCCCATTAATTACTGTCTACAAACCAGCGGTTTTATACTACTTAGTCCAAGCCAAAAATATAAAAAGAACATGATATCTTGAGGATAACACAGCCAACTACTCTGATAAGACCACTGCCAAATGTGGAAATTGTTGCTATATTAAGCACAGGAAACGGCCACAAGAGATAAGCTTTTAGGCTCTTAAAATGTTATAAAATGGGGCACTGGTGTCTTAGCAGTCAAAGCACCCCACATACAGAGGCTACACTCCTCGTTGCAGAGGTCGCCGGTTTCGACTCGGGGCCGCGACCATTTCCTGCATGTCTTCCCCTCTCTCTACTCCCCACATGTCCAGTCTCTAATCAGCTAATCATCAATAAAGGCAAAAAGCCCCAAAATACAACTTAAAAAAAAGAAGTTATAAATATCACATAGTAACATAACCAAGTTTATCATGAGCTCAACTATAAAATCACACTCCTTTCTTTAGGACACTGCAATTCCTAGAGCAGAGCAGTGTCATTTTTGATACGTAAAATCAAACAATAGCTATCCACAGGCCAGACAATGACGTACTACTTCTGACAACCTAAAGACAAATGATGTTTCCAGAGCCGCCATGGACCCAAGGAGTGGCCTCTGGCTGGCACGTGATGAATGGAAGCTATCAGAGCAGATAACCAGAGCACAGCTAAAGAAAAGGACCTGACCTTGTTCCTCTGGAAGCCATGCAGGAAGTCATACATGCAAATAGAAGGCTATAACAGGAACAAACTACACCAACAATCATAAATGGACACTATCCTGTGCAGGATTATGAACACTTATAACAAATGTAATTTATCTTGTGCTTTATTACCTTATTACCTGTATCCAGCATCCTGTTTAGGTTTCAGCTGAAAGAAGACGCTCATCAGCTGGGTAAGACCACTTACTGCACTGCAGCTTTTTTGAATGCTACTTCAGCAGATGCTAGCTTAAGTTATTCCATCAATTCTTTAAAAAGTCCAACTATTCTAATGAGGACTTCACTTCTGCTAGCATGGCAAGCATGTTCAACTGTTCAACAAGGATTAAAAACAAAGCGAGAACAGCTACAGACACAGCTATGTTTTTTCAGACCACTTTGCTAGTTTCTATGGGGCACAGCTGTTTACTGAGCTAATGTAATCATGCTAATAAGCTCACGATAACAGTCCTTACAGGCTGATATTTAAATACACTAATGTTTAACATGCTAGCCATTTAGTTGAGCAAGTTACCACGCTAATGTTTCTGATTTAATCTAATTTCGTTTCGCAAGAACTAAGCGATGAACTCAGGTTTGAGTGAATCAACATTTTGAACCTTTATATGAGCCTTTTTTCAAGTCATCCAGAGAGGACATAACTGTAATCCATTTAAAGGTTGTTGAGATATTTTACTTGTAATCTCGACTGTTATTTAAATGGTGGCACTTTAATGTCTATTGTTGGTGATACTAATTCAAAAACCACCATTGCTACCATCACTTTTCAGCATTTGTGTGATTATATAATTCATACCCCCTGACAACCCCATAAAACATCCTGGCTGTGTATTTACTGGCTGTTAACTGTACATCATTGACCTTTGATCAGCTAGCTTGACCTCTCTGCATCATCTGCAGTTACAATATGATGACCAAAACGACAGAAAAACCACAGGGTAAAAAGACGAGTAAAATAAAAGTGTTCCTGCACGCCTGTTTGTTGGGAATCATTTTGAAAACAAGGCTGTGGCATACATACAGAGACAAACTGCTCTTGGCCACTGGAGGGTTTGCACACAGTGCTCGGGGGACCCAGTAAACAAAATGAGTCACATGGAGAAAAC